>NC_091234.1:8045572-8105572 GCF_040958095.1 Procambarus clarkii
AGAGAGAGAGAAAGGACTACAGCTGTGGCCATGGTTTTACGGAATATTAACTCAGAAATGGGGGACTGAGGAGATCATTCCGAGCAAGAAGAGAGTGGGGAAGTCACGGTGGCTTGAGAAGGGTGAGTGCACAAGACAACTAGGCCAGTCTTGGAGCCGCACCACCTGAATGTGTAACGCTGAGCCCCTCCCCACAATCTAGAGGCGTACAGGGTGATCTCCTGGTCAAAATACAAGCACTCAAGAGATCTTTGTTGCTCGATCAGTGGTAGCGGGAGGGTGGCTGCCGAGGTAGGGTTGTCTGTTCCGGCCGAGAGTGGTTGGGAGACGTGGTTTACCTGTATGCGAGGAATAGTCTTGTGCAGTAGCCAGAGAGGTTTGGAGGTTTAAGCTCCATAAGTCCCCTACCCCCTTAGGCATTCCGGGATGGAACAGGTACCAGAAATGCGAAGGTGCATATTGCTCCTGGCTGTCTGGGTTCAAATCCGTCTGGGGTGTTGAGTTTTCGGTAGCATATTAGCTTTGAGACCATTCAAGCTTTTTGGCATTTGTGTTGCTCACACGGTCCCAAAACGTGAGGTGATTCTATAAAACATCTGTCCTCAAGTTTACCCCCTGAACCCTGTATCATGTTGGGTAAATAGTATCACGACTTCCAAAATTTTGGTTCAGTCAGTTTGATCTAGTGGCTATGGAACCAGATACGCGAACCTGCATAGTGCTCCGGGCTGTCTGGGGTTCGAACGCTTCAGGGGTGTGGAGTTTTCGGCTTGAGGACCGTTCAAGCTTGTTCGCATTTGATTTGCTCACGTGGCCCAAAAAAGTGAGGTTATTCAATGAAATATCTGTCCACAAGTTGACCTTCGAGCGTTGCTGGTTGTTTGGTAAGTAATCTTACGACTTCCATCGTTTTTGTACAGTCAGTTTGGTCTAGCATCTAAGGTACCACATAGTGGAAAATGCATATTGCTCCTGGCTGTCTAGGGTTCGAATCCATCAGGGGTGTGTGGATTTTTCGGTTGCATAATGGCTTAATAACTAATCAAGATGGTTCACATTTGTGTTACTCACGTGGCCTCAAAAAGTCAGGTAATTTGTACAAAAACCTGTGTCCAAGTTGATCTCCGAGCGCTGTCGGATGTTGGGTAATCTCAGAACTAACAATATTTTTGTATAGTCAGTTTGGTCTTGTAGCTAAGTGACCAGATACATGAAGGTGCAAAGTGATCCTGGCTGTCTTGGTTTGAATCCTTTTGCTGTGTGGAGTTTTCGGATGCACAGTGGCTACGGGACCATTCAAGTTTATTTACATTTGTTTTGCTCACTTGGCCCCAAAAAGTGAGGTGTTTCGATGAAATGACTGTACCCAATTAGGCTTCCGAGCGCTGTCGGATGTTGGGTAACCTCACGACTTCCAACAATTTTGTATAATCAGTTTGGTCTAGTAGCTAAGTTACCAGACACGTGAAGGTGCACAGTGATCCTGGCTGTCTAGGGTTCGAATCCCCCTTGGGAGTTCAGTTTTCGGGTGCATATTGGCTTCGGAACCATTCAAGCTTATTCACATTTGTTTTGCTCACTTGGCCCCAAAATGTGAGGTGAGTCAATGAAATGACCGTGCCCAATTAGGCCTCTGAGCGCTGTCGGATGTTGGGAAAATAGTCTCACGGCATCCAACATTTGTTATTCAGTTAGTTTGGTCTCACGGCTAAAGTACCAGATACGCGAAGATGCATAGTGATCCTGGCTGTCTGGAATAGGATCATTCTGTGGTGTTGAGTTTTCCTTTGCATATTGGCTTTGGGACCATTCGAGCTTGTTCACATTTGTGTTAGGATGCCTCAAAAAGTGAGGTGATACGATGAAATATCTGTTCTCAAGATGACCACCAAGTGCTGTCGGAAGTTTGATTAAAAGTCTCACGACTTTCAAAATTTTCAACGGTCAGTTTGGTCAAGTGGCTTAGGCACCAGATAAACGAATGTGCATATTGCATCTGTATGGGGTTCGATTCCTTCTGGAGTGCGAGGTTTTGGTGTCATTTTGGCTTCAGGACAATTCAAGCTTGCTCACATTTGTGTTGCTCACTTGGCCTCAAAAAGTGAGGTGATTCGATAAAATATTTGTGCCTTTTTGACATCCGAGCCCTTTCAGATGATGGGTAAAAAGTCTCACAACTTCCAAAATTTTTGTGCAGTCAGTTTGGGCTAGTGGCTAAGGTACCAGACACGCAAAAATGCATAGTGCTCCTGGCTGACTGGGTTCGAATCCTTCTGGGGTGTGGAGTTTTCAGTTGCATTTAGGCTTGGGGACGTGCAAGCTTGTTCACATTTGTGATGCTCACATGGCCCCACAAAAATGAGATGATTCGATAAAATATCTGTATTCAAGTTAACCAAGCTAAATAATCACATGAATTCCAACATTTTTGTACAGTCAGTTTGGTCTAGTGTCTAAGGTACCACATACGTGAAAGTGCATCATGTATGTTTCTCATGTTTACCCAAAGTGTTGTGATTCAATGAAATATCTGTGTCCGGGTTGACCTCCGAGCGCTCTCAGATGTTGGGTAAATAGTCTCATGACTTCCAACATTTTTGTCCAGTCAGTTTGGTCGCGTCGCTAAGGTTCCAGATACACATATGTGCAAAGTTCTCATGGTTGTCTGGGTTCGAATCCTTCTGGGGTGTTTACTTTTCGGTTACATATTGGTTTGAGGATCATTCAAACTAGTATGCATTTGTGTTGCTCACGTGGCCTCAAAAAAGTGACGTGATTCGATTAAATATCTATACCCAAGTTAACCACCGAGCTTTGTCAGTTGTTGAGTAAATTATCTCATGACTTCCAACATTTTTGTACAGTCAGTTTTGTCTAATGGTGATAGAAATTTCTGCTCATAATTGGTACAATTCTGCTCAATATTTCAATTCATTCTACAGTCCATTTATTGTTTTAATATTTAACAATTTATTATTCAAGAGATCCAAAAGTACTGATTCTCTGATTTATTTCCTTTTTATATATTTTTTTATTTCGGTTTCTTTAAAGGGGGGTCCTTCGAAGTTATTGATATTTATTATAATTATTATTAATTTTCTGAGCCAGATTTTCCCACATTCTTTTTGGTCAACTTCAGACCGGATGAACCAGATTTAGCATTAAATCTATAATTACTAATTTATATAAACCAGTAACATTTCATAAACATTTTACGGTCCAGTATATCAAGCCAAATCACTGGTCCTTTAATCTATTACGATTAACAAATCATTTACTAACCCTGATAATAGTATACTAGTAGTTGAGTAGTATTATCAGGTACTAGGCTATACATGTATTCCTCTTTTATTTACGGCTGTTAGCAGACTGCCACATATTATAGCATAAAGCATATGAATTTCATTATTAATAAATTAACCAAAGATTTAATGTTTAAAGTAGCCTAAGTGGGTCATAGCCAATTACCCACAACTCTTAGGCCTATAAATCACACAAAGGTACAATTGGTCTCACCATCTAACCATAATATATTTAGGTGGTAATGATATCCATACAATTCGTCACCCAGCTGAAATTATTAATCATCTAAATAATATCATTAATTCCTTTAAGGAAATTAGCCACTCTGTCGTGTTGACATTAGTGGAACCTCGCCAACTGAAGAGTGATAATCGTTGGAGAGTGAACCCTGAATACTCTGCTAAATATATTTATTTTCTTCCGCGAAAAAGAGTAAGGCTGGACGCCACTTATATTCACTTTACATCTAGACCATATCGTCAGAACTTGGCCCCAGATTGAGTACACCTGTCAAGAGAGTTCAGGACACATGTTGTGGATAAATTAATTAACACTATCAACCACCATAGGAGGTTGTGGCTAGCAAGCCAAATTTAACTGTATATATTTATGATTTTCACACTTGTATTTTTCAAGTGCCCATATTCTGTATATCAATTTACAAAAAAAAAAATCCCCAGAAAATAGCACTGATATATTTACATTATTGCAACATTTCTTGTATTGATGCCAACCATAAGGGGAAGGATTTCTGACTGTAATTGTATTAAGTTATGTAAAAATTCAGCCTAAACTATTTAGCTACTTTCTTAGGTAGGATCAATTCTAACTAGTACTGTATTAGACCGTACTAGTATATTCTAGGTGATAAAGATGAGCTAGCCCCAAGGTACTACCGTAGTTGCATCTGTGTATCACTCATATATTAGCTATTTACTACTAGGAAGGTAAGCTAACCTCCAGACGAGGTAGCACATAGCCTAGTCCAGAAATATTAGGCTACTAGGTGTACCCGGTCACGCGTTGCTGTGGCTCAGCAACGCATGTGCGTTGCTGAGCCACAGCAACCTTCCCCTGTCTCCCAGTCCTTCCCAACATTCCCCCCTCCCTGGTCCCCTCGTCCTCCCAACCATTCCTCACTCCCTCTTCCCTTTTTCCTCCCGTTCATCCTCCGCTACAGCGTCCCCTCGTCGTCCCCACAATCTCCTACTCCCCCATTCCCTCGTCCTCCCTACCATTCCCCCTTCCTTCTCTGTCCCCTCGTTCTCCCAATCATTCCTCACTCCCTCGTCCCTTTTTCCTCCCCTTCATCCTCCACTCCACCATCCCCTCGTCCTCTTACCCATTCCCTACTCCACCATCCCTTCGTCCTTCACACAATCTCCTACGCCCCCGCCCCCTCATCCTCCCTACCATCCCCCCCCCCTCCCCGTCCCCTCGTTTTCCCTACCATTCCCCTTCTCCGCCCCCTCGTCCTCCCCACTCTCCTGTCCCCTTGTCATCTCAACCATTCTCCATTCCCCTCGTCCCCAACTCCCCCTGTTCCCTCGTCCTCCCTCACCATTACCCCCTTCCCTGTCCCCTCGTCCTTCCCATCATTCCTCACTCCCTCGTCTGATGATCAAATGATCTGATGTTTCCATCAGAAAATTGGGAACATCAAATGATCTGAGTCTAGATTCCCAAAGAAGTTAGGCAAACACTTACGAACTTGTACATCTCTTCTCAATCTTTGGCAGCTTTGTTTACAATTATTAAACAGTTAATGAGGTCCGAATAACCAGGAGGCTGTAAATAAAAATAACAACAGATAATTGACAAATTTTCATACTTGTAAACTGTAAACACTTTCGCGCTCTCGGCGCTCAAAAAAAAAAAAACAATACCCCAGACGCTTTCGGCACTTCGCGCGCCTACGCGGTAACACCGAAAAAGTGTACACTCTTTTGACTGTCCTGACAATAATTGAAGGCGCACGTATTTAAATTTGATATCACTGTGTTCGCAATGAAATTGTCTATAAGAGCATACCTATAAAATGCCGCCCAAGCATAAGGAGTATCAACACCAAATAAAAAACTATGCAGATCACTCGCCGAGAGCGCCAAACAGCAACAAAATGTTTCCACTCTCTTAATGGTTGCGAAGCCTACAGTTGTCCTACATCGCTAATTGTGGTATAATTGGAATCGCAATAAAATTCTCTACACGGACATATGCATATGAATGTTTAATATAGGTAATTACCCACCCGCAAGAGTGTGTGAAGTGGAGAGTAGTTAGCCGCGAGCGCACTGGCGAAAACACAGGGGGGAAATCATGCTTGGAAAGTTTATACGTTTCCTGACCCTACTTTTCTATGTACGTATTTCTTTTTTATACCAATGTGTTCGCAATAAAATTTTCTATAAGATGAACTGTATAACATTTGTACAAAGCATGTGTAAGAGAAGCGCCAAATATAGAACCACGTCGCTCAGTATGCGTTCGCGGCAGAAACGAACGCATTGTTTTCGTTCGTTTGATGTTTGTCATGTTTATACTTGTTGAAACATTTTATAATTTGTATGACAGTGATCGCAGTAAAATTCCCTACACAGACATATACATAACACATACAAATATTTCCCACGTGTTGGATATATCAACGGCTAAAGGGAACCCACTGCCACACGCTCGCCACACCCCCAAACATACTTTGTGTATTTTTTTTTTTACTCATAGAAGTTTATGTGATATAATATTCATTCTGGTACCAAAAAATTCGCAAATAAATTCTCTACAAAACAAAAGTATCCCCATTCATTTCGGTTAAAAAATGGAATTTATAGAAATATTTTTTCGATGGACGAGAAAAGTAGGCTGTTATGCGGAATCGTAAGAAAAAACGGCGACGAGTTATCTCTAATCTAAAGCGAGAAAGTGTAAACGCAACTAAAGCCATCAAAGATTGAGGAACGATGTACACTTTCGTAAGTACTTGCATAACTGCTTCGTGAATCTGGCCCCAGATGTCCCCTTCACTGAAATATAAGAAAAAAAGTTCAAAAACCGAAATGAAAAATAATGAAAAAATAGAAAAATAAGCTATACTCAAGAAATGATTAGTATGGTTAACAACACAGCTCAGTTCCAACGCAATGTCACAAAATAATTAAATCAGAATTAAAATAAATCGAAACTTAAGAAAATTCCATTTATCAATGAAATCAGAAACACAATTCCATTTCAAACAAATTTAGCATAGCATGTGTTGATCTTATGTGCAACAGATGGCGCTGTTTTCAAAAATGCATGTTTTTACCTGTCACAAAGATGGCATCTATATAGTAGGTATATGAAAAGACGCGCCTATTCAAATGCAACATTGCCTCAAAATTTCAAAGCAATCAGTGAAGAAATTTCGGAGATTACAGCATGTGTTGCTCTTACGACCAACAGATGGTGCTGTTTTTCAAAATAAGCATGTTTTTTCTTGTCACAGGTGAGGCAGGTATATAGTAGGTATGTAAAAAGATGCGCCTATTCGAATGCAACGTTGTGTCAAAATTTCAACGCAATCGGTAAAGAGGTTTCCCTCACATGAAAAACACATGTAAAAAACATTTTTTCAGAAAAAAACATGTTTTTTACCATCACAGATGTGACATCTATATAGCATGTTTATAAAAACCTGCTCGGATGCGAATGGAACGTTGTGGGAAAATTTCAAAGCAATTGGTGAAGAAATTGCGGAGATTAGCGATTATGAACAAACGAATATTTCCATTTTTATTTATATTGACTAGCAGTACCCGGCCATGCGTTGCTCTGGCTCAACAAAGCATGTGCGTTGTTGAGCCACAGCAACCTTCCCTGTCCTCCAGTCCTCCCCACCATTCCCTTCTCACCCGTCTCCTCGGCCTCCCAACAATTCCCAACTCCACCGTCCTCTCATCCTCCCCACCATTCCTCACTCCACCATCCCCTCATCTTTCCCTCCGTGCCCATCTCCCCCTGTCCCCTTTGTCCTCCACACCGTTCTCCATTCCCCCTTCCCCTCGTCCCCACCATCCCAAACTGCCCCATCCCCTCGTCCTTCCCCACCTTTACCCCCTTTCTTGTCCCCCTCGTCCTCCGCACCATCTCTCACTTCAGTCCCCTCGTAATCCCCTCCATTCCCCACTCCCTCATACGGTTCCTTCCCAAATGATCTGATGTTCCCATCAGAAAATTTGGAACATCATACCATCTGATGTTTCCATGACTGAAATATAATTAAAACAGTTAAAAAAACTAAATGAAAATATGAAAAAATATAAAAATGAAGTATACTCACGAAATGAACGGTTTGGTAAAAAAAAAACTGCTCAATTCCAATGCAATTCACACAAAATAATTAAATCAAAATGAAAATAAATCAAAATCTATGAAATTCAGTTTATCAATGCAATCAGAAACATTGAAAATAAATTGTAACATTTCCAAGTATAACATGTGTTTTGCTCTTACATGCAACAGATGGCACTGTTTTTCAAGAAAAGCATAGTTTTACCTGTCACAGGTGTAGTATCTATACCTACGAAATGAACGGTATGGTAAACAACACAGCTCAATTCCAACACAATGTCACACAAAATAATTCACTAAAAAATAAAATAAATCGAAATCTATGAAAATAAAATTTATCAATGCAATCGGAAACACTGAAATGGAATTCGTGTAATATTTAATATATCGTGCATGTTGCCATTATGTGCAACAAATGGTGCTGTTTTCAAAAATGCATGTTTTTACCTGTCACAGGGGTGGCATCTATATAGTATGAAAATTTAAAGACGCCCCTATTCAAATACAACGTTGTGTCAAAATTTCAAATCAATTGGTGAAGAATTTTTGGTGATTACAGCGTGTGTTGCTCTTACGTCCAATAGATAGTGCTATTTTTCAAAAAAGCATGTTATTTCCTGTCACAGGTGAGGCATGTATATAGTAGATATATAAAAAGATGCGCCTATTCGAATACAACGTTGGGTCAAAATTTCAAAGCAATCGGTAAAGAGGTTTCGAAGATTTCTTTCACATGAAAAACACACTTTTTCAGAAAGAGCATGTTTTATACCGTCACAGAGGTGACATCTATATAGTATGTATATTAAAACCTGCTCGGATGCGAATGGAACGTTGTATGAAAATTTCAAAGCAATCGGTGAAGAACTTTCGGAGATTATCGATTTTGAACAAACGAACATTTCCAATTTTATTTATATAGATTATCACGATACTGGCGAGTAAATACACAAGTATCCAAGTTACTTCAGTAACAAATATTCAAGCCCTACAAAGCTTGAACATAAAGTCACCATGTCTACTCCTGAAAAACTAAAGAGATCCCTGGTAGGCCTTAAAGGGCATTTATATAGATTGCTCAATAAGTCAGAAAACTTATCAAAGGCAACTCTAGTTGATTACCATCAGTTGGAAATTTCTCTGAGAGTAGCTGATCTCAAGTTCGAACAAGTCAAGGCTATGATTCGGTCTTACATCATTGTGTTAACGGATAGTGACATTGATCCTGATGAAATAGATCAAGCTATAGCAGAAACATCTCAGTACGAAGATAACACCCAAAACATATTTAACCTTCTAATTGGTTTAGTTGAAAACTGCACAGTAACTCCAAAGATTCCTGTATCTCAACCCAGTGCATTACAAGCAGAGGCACGTTTATCTTCTTTGGACTTGCCCGCATTTGCTGGACTGGATGAAGAGAACTGAGATACATTTTGGACATCATTTAAAGTCCATATTCATTCTAAAACTTCTATGGATACGGTAATCAAATTTTCTTACCTTCAAAGCCACCTCAGAGGGGAAGCTAAGAAGTAAGTAATTATGAATAGAAGGCAACAAACCGGGAAGGCTATGTAGCACCATCAAATGCGCAGAATAATCAGAGGGCGCTAAATATCACTAAGGATGCCAATACGAGAACAAAAACGCATAAGACGAACGATATCAAAAGTATCCGAGTCACCAAGAATTTTATTGAGGGACAGGTGACCGCGAGGGGTGGTCGGAAAGCAAGACATACGCTCGTCCTGGAAGTCAGGACATTCAAGAAGGACATGCACGACCGTAAGAGGGACAATGCAACTAGGACAATAAGGAGCTGGGCGGCGCTCCATCAAGTGACCATGGGTTAAGCGAGTATGGCCAATACGCAACCTCGCCAGAGCTGTTTCCCATCGCCGGTTACGGTGGTATGAGGACGGCCACGAGGAAACACAACATTTAGGAGTACGGAGTTTGTTACCAGTAAAAGACGACCAAGAAGCCTGCCAACGGGTAAGGACGGAGGACTGGATAACCGGGTAAAAGTCGGAATATGAAATACCTTTACGAGAGATGGGACAAGAGCGGACAGCTCCCTTGGCGGCAGCATCCGCACGCTCATTTAAAGACACACCAATATGGCTGGGAACCCAACAAAACTCAACCGACTTAAATTTACTGTGAACAAGAAACAGCCAATGCTGGATCTCGACAACTACTGGATGAACCGGATTAAAGGACCCGAGAGCCATGAGGCCGCTACGAGAGTCAACAACAACTACAAAGGAAGACTGACAACGAGAAAGCAGGAGACGAAGAGCATAGAGAATAGCATAAAGCTCCGCTGTAAAGATGCTAGTCTCCGGAGGTAAGCGACACATATAAGTGCGATCAGGAAAAACAACAGTGTAACCAACACCGTTCGCAGACTTAGACCCATCGGTGAAGACAGAAATGGAGCGGAAGTGAGAAGAAAAGTGCTCAAGGAAAAGGCGTTTTAGAACCGTAGGAGGGGTAAAAGCTTTAGTGATATGGGTCAAGGAAGTACAAAACCGCGGAAGAGGGACTCTCCACGGGGGCAAAGAAGGAACAACACGAGAAGAAACATTATAAATATGAACGGAAAGAGAATCCTGTAGGCGAGATAACCGGACAGAAAGAGGGAGGTGGTGAAGAGGAACAGGAACCGCAGGAGGGGTAAAAGTTAAAGCACGACAGAGGCGAGAGGAAGGATGTTGTAAGGACCGCGCAAGATAGCGAAGACAGTAGCGATCACGGCGGTCTTGGAGAGACAGGAAGCCAGTGTCAACATACAAGCTAAGGACGGGAGTCGAACGTAAGGCACCAGAACTGAGGCGCAACCCAGTATGGTGCAAAGCATCAAGAAGGCGAAGAGTAGAAGGAGCAGCAGACGAGTAAGCAGGGCAACCATAATCGAGCTTAGACAGGACGAGAGAGGAATGTAAAGCAAGGAGAGTGCGCCTATCTGCCTCCCAAGAAGTATGGAACAAGACCCGAAGGAGGGTAAGGGCCTTAGAGCACTCAACACGGAGGTAAGAGATATGGGGAGACCACGACAAACGAGTATCAAGGAATAACCCCAAAAGCTTCGAAGGGATCTGTGTACTCAAGGGGATGACCATAAAGTGACAAAGAGGGACGAAGAACGACCCGTTTCCACGTAAAATTCATGACACAAGTCTTAGAAGTAGAGAACTTGAAGCCATGATCGGTGGCCCAAGACGACACGGCATCAATTGCAAGTTGAAGCCGGCGTTGAACGAAAGGCGAATCACCCTGACAGCAAAGGGTAAGATCATCGACATAGAGAGCGGAGAAGACACCTGAAGGAAGAGAGGAAAGAAGACCATTGAGGGCAACTAGAAAAACACTACCCTGGGGAACACCTTCGTATTGCTGAAAAGAGGCAGAGAGAGCGGTACCAAGGCGCACCCGAAAGGAACGACGAGAGAGGAAGCAGCGGAGAAAGAGAGGGAGATGACCACGAAGGCCAAAAGAATGAAGTTGAGATAGAACATGATATCGCCAAGTGGTGTCGTAAGCCTTTTCCAGGTCAAAAAGGACGGCAACAACGGAGGTCCTCGCAGCAAAAGCAGTACGAATATAGACCTCCAAGTTCACCAGGACATCTGTCGTGCTGCGGCACTTGCGGAAACCAAATTGAGAAGGGGAGAGGAGGTGATGGTGTTCCAGGAACCACATCAGACGAACGTTAACCATACGTTCAAAGAGTTTGAAGACACAACTTGTGAGAGCAATAGGGCGAAAGTCCTTAGGGAAAGTACCCAGAGACCCCGGTTTGCGAACAGGGAGGACAACGGCATCGAACCAGTCCTCAGGGACTGACGACGACTCCCAGTTCCGATTATACAGACTCAGGAAATACTGAGACGTGCATGGAGGGAGATGGCGAAGTATCTCATAATGAATACCATCGGAGTCCGCCGCCGTAGAACCGCAGAGGGCCAGGGCAGAACGAAGTTCAGAGAGAGAGAAGGGATCATTATAGGGAAGCCAAAAACGAGTGCAGAAATCTAAAGGACGAGACTCAAGGACAGGTTTACGAAGAAGGAAAGATTGGGGAAGATGAAGACCAGAGCTAACAGAAGAAAAGTGGGAACCCAGTTCGGAAGCGACCTGCAACGGGTCCGCCACAAGAGTATCATGGAGGTGAAGGACCGGTGAATCATCGGGAACGAACTTACCCGCTATCTTGCGGATACGCTTCCAGATCTGGGGCACAGGAGTTTCGGACGTAATTGTTGAGACATAAGATGCCCAACATTCACGTATAGCCGTACGGATGGCCCTACGGGCCACCACACTCGCTTTCCGCAAGAAAAGAAAAGAATCGGCCGTCTGCCGACGGCGGTGGCTCTTCCAGGCAGCACGCTTACAGCGGACAGCCCGAGCACAATCCGCATTCCACCAGGGAACGCACTTCCACGGACCCCGAGAGGAAGAGCGAGGAATAGAGCGGAGGGCAGCGGTGAAGACAGTGTCATGAAAAAGGAGGAGAGCGCGAGGGAGAGGCAGAAGGGAGAGGTCAGAGAGAGCAGCACTGAGGGCAAATAGGTTCCAGTCCGCTTTAGCAAACTGCCACCTAGGAAAAGAGAGGGAAGGGCGAAACGAGAAAGAGGAAACAAGGATAGGGAAATGATCACTGCCATGGAGGTCATCAAGAACCTGCCACGTGAAATCTAAGTAAAGAGAAGAAGAGCAGAGAGAAAGATCAAGACAGGAAAGGGTGCGATTCCGAGAGTCCAAATGACTGGGCTCACCAGAATTCAGAAGAGACAGAGAAGAAGAGAGGAGAAATGGCTCAAGAAGGCGACCCCGGGTATTCGTCAGAACATCACCCCAAAGAGAATGACGACAATTGAAGTCACCCAGCAGGAGCACAGGCTCCGGCAAGGAATCCAGGAGGTGTTTCAAATCAGGAAGAGAAAGCGGGACACTCGGGGGAAGATAAATGGAACAAACTGTGTACCATTTCCCCACAAAGATACGAGCAGCAGAACAATGGAGAGGCGAAGAAAAAAGTAAAGGAACAAAGGGAACATCAGCGCGGATCAAGAGAGCAGAAGAATTAGGAGCCCCAGCAAGGGCTGGGGAGGGGGGGGTGAGAGAAAGGAATAGCCACGAAAACGACCAGGACGAGCACCAAGCATCGGCTCCTGGAGACAGACACAAAGGGGCGAAAACCGCGAAATCAGAAGTTAGAGTTCGAGGAAATTGGCGTAATAACCTCGAACGTTCCATTGAAGAATAGACATCGACGAGAAGGGAAAGGACAACAACAGAGAACAAGGAAGAAACAAAGGCGAAAGAGCAACACAGCACGTTAAAGAATATCAGGGTCAGCAAAGTCAGGGTTAGGGGGCATGGGTAAACTGAGCAAAGACGGAGGGAAGGAAGCGGGAGAACAGACCAGAGGTGGGCGGGCGGGGTCCGGAGGAGGAGGAAGAGGAGGAGACAACGAAGAGGAGCAGTCAAGGACAGCAGCAGGAAGAGGGGGAGTAGAAAGAGGGGAGCGCACCTCAGCAAGAGCAGCAACCGAAAGGGAAACAGGGGCCAAAGAAACCTCCATAGCAGGAACAGGGGGCGCAATCACTGTAATGGGAGGGGAAGGAGCAACAGAGCCAGAAGCAGGGGCTGAGGAAGAAAGCGAAGCCTTCTTACCCGCCGGGGAGGAGGAAGGAGAGGAGCCAGGCTTACGGTTCTGACTTAAAGAGACCGGTGTCCCAGCAACTACGTACCGGGCAACGGATTCGAGTGTCTCAACAGGAGAAGCTGAACGAGAGCACACATGACGGCCGTTAGGAGAGCGATGGACATCCGCCTGCACCGACAGGCGGCTGGTAGAGCCAATAGATGGAGGAAGAGGATGGGAAGGAGGATCGGAGGGAGACGAGGAAGAAGACACAGGAGACACGACAGACCGGGTAGAAAGAAGGGGAACCCCAGACAGAGGACCAGGAGGGGAACCCTTCGGGACAGAACTGAAAGGAACAGAGGAGGGGGCAGTGGGCGTATCAGGGTCCAAGGCCCGGAAACGGTTGTGAGTCTGAGGAAGGAGGGAAGGACGAGGAGAGGAAGAGCGCAACACGCTAGCATAAGAGACGTTAGCATAAGGCGGGAGCCGGCGAACCTGGCGCCTCGCCTCAGGAAAAGATTAACGCTCCCGGTGCTTCAAGTTGAGGACGGCCGCCTCAAGCTTGTAATGGATACAGGCACGGGAAAAGGTAGGATGGGCCTCACTGCAGTTGAGGCAGCGAGCTTGGGTAGAAGTGCACTCCGACTTAGAGTGACCTTCACCCCCACACAAAGGACAGAGAGAGACAGTCCCAGAGCAGCGGAGGGCACCATGCCCAAACCTCCAGCACTTGTTAAACAGCCGAGGAGAAGGAATATACTCCTGGACAGAGCACCTAGCACCAGCAAGAATGACAGAGGATGGAAGGGTCCTACCATCAAAGGTGATCTTCACAACACGAAGGGGTTGACGGCGGCGACCACGAGGGGAACGAGTAAACGAGTCAACCTGGAGGACAGAATGGCCTTGGGCATCAAGGATATGCCGAATATCATCGCGGCGATCCTGCAGATTGCGAACACCGGTTGCAACATGGGGCGGGAGGAGAATAGTGCCAACACTGGCATTCATCTGAACATTCTTGGAGACCCGAACAGGGATCTCGCCAAGGCAAGACAAGGCTGCCAAGCGGGAAGCTGCATCCTGAGAAGGAGCAGCAACGACACGTGTACCGAGACGAGTGGGGTTGAAGGTAACAGACGCATCCACGGAATCAACAAGATGCCGATGGAGGGAGAAATCGTCAGGAGGCCCAGAATCAAGAGAGAGATCAAAGTATTTGGCCCATGAAGCGGGACCAAACAAGGCCTGATACGCGGCAGTACGGGAAGGAATCGAGCGAGTGCGGCCGGGGCGTGAACGGCGTTGACAACCCCCAGAGAGAGAGGGGTTAAAAGGCGCAGTAGTCACAACGAGAGACTTAGCCACACCAGGTGACGAAGTGGTCACCACTGGGGGCTGGAGGCTCGACCCAACCACAGAGGAGGGAGGGGAGCCAGGGGAAGAAGTCACGACGGTCAAAGGAGGAGCAAGGTCAGGGCCCAACTCAGCAGGAACTACAGAGTCTTCTGTCTTCCTACAGAAGCTACAGTCTTCCAATACAGGCCGACTCGGGGGCTAGGTCGCCCACCCCACGAACCTGAGAGGGTACAACGGAAACATTTATCGACATAGAGACGAAGAGAAAGAAATTCATCCACGAATGTGCCCCCATACCCACCATGGAGCCACAATTAGAGGCAGGACACCCAACAGGAAGCTATCGCCTATCATGCCGGGCCCCCCTAGGGGAGCGTCGTGAGTATACGCCCCACAAACGCCACCTTAAGAACCGTCAGTCCGTCGAGATCGGGTTCAGCGACGAAAGCGGGGATTGACAATAAAAGGTTCCCCTCGCTCGAGACATCAGGTACAACAGTTCTACGGGTGCAAGAGTATGCCTCCTCAAGCACCCGGGAGTCAAAATAGAAGAAGTCCAAAGAAAGATCCAAAACAAGCAAAAGGTCGGCAGGAAACGACAAGCAGATAGGAGAAGAGGGGGGAGAAAAACGAAGCAGAAGGAAAAGGAAAAGGTGCTCAGCACAATTGGAGAGGACGGCAGCAGGAGCACAAGGCTAGAAAAGGACAGAGGACTGCCCCAAGGAGCATCACACACTGGCAGCCGCCCACTAAGCCCCCCCCATCACGGCATCAACGAGCTGAGCAGGGAGGGGGGGGGGAAAGCTAAGAAGGTAACAGCTAACTTATCCCTCACAGATAGTAAATATGATGAAGCTATACAATTGTTGGAAGTTAATTACTCCAACAGAGAAATGTAGCTAATTTATATTGTCAATTAGTAGATATAAGTTCACCCTGTAACAGACCAGACTCCCTTCAGAACTTCAGATTTGAAGTAGAGTCTCTCGTGAAAGCATTAGGTACTAAAGTAAATGTATAATCTTCCGAATGGTCACTTTAATTACTCCTTCGGAGGTAACTTCCTCGTAATATTTTAGCAGAAATCTGCTCCCATTACAAGACAGAGATTATCTCTCTTGATTATATATTTTAGGGACTGAAAATCACTGTCAATAGGCTAAAGGCTCATGAAAAAATTAAATCTGAACCCAAACAGCCTAATACTGAGAATTCAGTGAAAACAAAATTGACTTCAGTTAAGTCTAATAAATGCAAAACTAAATTTACTACACGCGCAGCATGATGTGAGAGTGGTAAGATAGGTAATTATTCTTTGACTCCCACTGAAACTGTAGTAAATAGACCTGCTTAGACGACTAATCCTGAAGGAGAGAGAGAGAATGTTTTTTCTGCAATAAGGAACACCTCGCTTACAAGTGCAGTACCGTAATTCCAGGATTAAACGTTTTCAAGGATTTCGCAGATGCACAAAATGCATGGGTTTTCATGACCCTAATAACTGTGCCGTTACCCTACGTGTGAGAAATAAGTGCAACAAAGGTCGACATCATTATACTTTGTGTGGAGATATCTGACCAAGATCAACGAATCCTCATAAAGATTCAAGCAACTCCTCATCGGTACAATATTGCAAAGTACATCAGGAAGTAAGTAAGTAAGTAATTATCAAAAGAAGGCACCAAACCGGGAAGGCTATGTAGCACCATCAAATGCGCAAAATAATCAGAGGGCGCTAAATATCACCAAGGATGCCAATACGAGAACAAAAACGCATAAGGCGAACGATATCAAAACTATCCGAGTCACCAAGAATTCTATTGAGGGACAGGTGACCGCGAGGGGTGGTCGGAAAGCAAGACACACGCTCGTCCTGGAAGTCAGGACATTCAAGAAGGACATGCACGACCGTAAGAGGGACAATGCAACTAGGGCAATAAGGAGCAGGGCGGTGCTCCATCAAGTGACCATGGGTTAAGCGAGTATGGCCAATTCGCAACCTCGCCAGAGCTGTTTCGCACCGCCGGTTACGGTGGAAGGAGGACGGCCACGATGAAACACAACATTTAAGAGTACGTAGCTTCTGAACGTAGCTACTGTTACTACCAGTAACAGACAACCAAGAAGCCTGCCAACGGGTAAGGACAGAAGAATTGATAACCGGGTAAAAGTCAGAATACGAAATGCCTTTACGAGAGATGGGACAAGAGCGGACAGCTTCCTTGGCGGCAGCATCCGCACGCTCATTTAAAGACACACCAATATGGCTGGGAACCCAACAAAACTCAACCGACTTAAATTTACTGTGAACAAGAAACAGCCAATGCTGGATCTCGACAACTACTGGATGAACCGGATTAAAGGACCCGAGAGCCATGAGGGCGCTACGAGAGTCAACAACAACTACAAAGGAAGACTGACAACGAGAAAGCAGGAGACGAAGAGCATAGAGAATAGCATAAAGTTCCGCTGTAAAGATGCTAGTCTCCGGAGGTAAGCGACACATATAAGTGCGATCAGGAAAAACAACAGAGTAGCCAACACCGTCCTGCCGACTTTGACCCATCGGTGAAGACAGAAACGGAGCGGGAGTGAGAAGAAAAGTGCTCAAGGAAAAGGCGTTTTAGAACCGTAGGAGGGGTAAAAGCTTTAGTGATACGGGTCAAGGAAGTACAAAACCGCGGAAGAGGGACTCACCATGGGGGCAAAGAAGGAACAACACGAGGAGAAACATTAGAAATACGAACGGAAAGAGAATCCTGGAGGCGAGATAACCGGACAGAAAGAGGGAGGTGGTGAAGCGGAACAGGAACCGCAGGAGGGGCAAAAGTTAAAGCATGACAGAGGCGAGAGGAAGGATGTTGTAAGGACCGCGCAAGATAGCGAAGACAGTAGCGATCACGGCGGTCCCAGAGAGACAGGAAGCCAGTGTCAACATACAAGCTAAGGACGGGAGTCGAACGAAAGGCACCAGAACTGAGGCGCAACCCAGTATGGTGCAAAGCATCAAGCCGGCGAAAAGTAGAAGGAGAAGCAGACGAGTAAGCAGGGCAACCATAATCGAGCTTAGACAGGACGAGAGAGGAATGTAAAGCAAGGAGAGTGCGCCTATCTGCCCCCCCAAGAAGTATGGAACAAGACCCGAAGGAGGGTAAGGGCCTTAGAGCACTCAACACGGAGGTAAGAGATATGGGGAGCCCAAGACAAACGAGTGTCAAGGAATAACCCCAAAAGCTTCGCAGAATCTTTGTATTCAAGGGGATGACCATAAAGTGACAAATGGGAACGAAGAACAACCCGTTTCCGCGTAAAAGTCATGGCACAAGTCTTAGAAGTAGAGAACTTGAAGCCATGATCGGTGGCCCAAGACGACACGGCATCAATTGCAAGTTGAAGCCGGCGCTGAAGGAGAGGCGAATCGTCACCCTGACAGCAAAGGGTAAGATCATCGACATAGAGAGCGGAGAAGACACCAGAAGGAAGAGAGGAAAGAAGACCATTGAGGGCAACCAGAAAAAGAGTAGTGCTCAGAATACTACCCTGGGGAACACCTTCGTATTGCTGAAAAAAGGCAGAGAGAGTGGTACCAAGGCGCACCCGAAGGGAACGACGAGAGAGGAAGCAGCGGAGAAAGAGAGGGAGATGTCCACGAAGGCCAAAAGAATGAAGATGAGATAGATCATGATATCGCCAAGTGGTGTCTTAAGCCTTTTCCAGGTCAAAAAGGACGGCAACAACGGAGGTCCTCGCAGCAAAAGCAGTACGAATATAGACCTCCAAGTTCACCAGGACATCTGTCGTGCTGCGGCACTTCCGGCTACCAAATTGAGAAGGGGGAGAGGAGGTGATGGTGTTCCAGGAACCACATCAGACGAACGTTAACCATACGTTCAAAGAGTTTGCAGACAACTTGTGAGGGCAATAGGGCGAAAGTCCTTGGGGGAAGTACCCAGAGACCCCGGTTTGCGAACAGGGAGGACAACGGCATCGAACCAGTCCTCAGGGACTGACGACGACTCCCAGTTCCGATTATACAGACTCAGGAAATACTGAGACGTGCACGGAGGGAGATGGCGAAGCATCTCATAATGAATACCATCGGAGTCCGCCGCCGTAGAACCGCAGAGGGCCAGGGCAGAACGAAGTTCAGAGACTTCTGAAGGGGACTTTGGTTGGTACATGCACGGCTGAGTGGGGCTTGCACGTCTCCGATTTTGTTTGTGTCTACATTTGGGTGGGGGTGAGGTGGTGTTTGGTGGGGTGTTGGTTTCATCAACACGGGCCGGGGCGTGGGGCGGTGGGTGTTGGGTGGTTGTGGGGGGCCTGTTGGTCCGTGTTTCTTGATGCTTCTGTGTTTGAGCGGGGTCTTGAGGTGGGTGAGGTGTAGTTGTGCGTTGGTTGGCTGTTGATTGCTGGTGTTGGCTTCTTGATGTGTGGTGCCTCGCAGGCGTCGGGCCGCCTGCTGTCGCTGTGTCTTTCGATGGTTTCTGTGTTGTTTGCTGGGATTTCTCTGGCGATGGTTTGGTTGTGGGAAGAGGTTGTGTGTTCCTTAATGGAGCCCTGTTGCTTGTGCATCGTTGGGCGCCTGGAGGGAGATGTTGTTCAGAAGGGATCATTATAGGGAAGCCGAAGACGAGTGCAGAAATCTAAAGGACGAGACTCAAGGACAGGTTTACGAAGAAGGAAAGATTGGGGAAGATGAAGACCAGAGATAACAGAAGAAAAGTGGGAACCCAGTTCGGAAGCGACCTGCAACGGGTCCGCCACAAGAGTATCATGGAGGTGAATGACCGGTGAAACATCAGGAACGAACTTACCTGCTATCTTGCGGATACGCTTCCAGATCTGGGCCAGAGGAGTTTCGGACGTAATTGTCGAGACATAAGATGCCCAACATTCACGTTTAGCCGTACGGATGGCCCTACTGGCAACCGCACTCGCTTTCCGAAAGAAAATAAAAGAATCGGTCGTCTGCCGAGAACAGTCCGCATTCCACCAGGGAACGCACTTCCGTGGACCCCGAGAAGAAGAGCGAGGGATAGAGCGGAGGGCAGCGTTGAAGATAGTGTCATGAAAAAGGAGGAGAGCGCGAGAGAGAGGCAGAAGGGAGAGGTCAGAGATAGCAGCACTGAGGGTAAATAGGGTCCAGTCCGCCTTAGCAAACTGCCACCTAGGGAAAGAGAGGGAAGGGCGAAGAGAGAAAAAGGAAACAAGGATGGGGAAATGATCACTTCCATGGAGGTCGTCAAGAACCTGCCACGTGAAATCTAAGTAAAGAGAAGAAGAGCAGAGAGAAAGATCAAGACAAGAAAGGGTGCGAGTCCGAGAGTCCAAATGAGTGGGCTCACCAGAATTCAGAAGAGACAGGGAAGAAGAGAGGAGAAACGGCGCAAGAAGGCGACCCCGGGTATTCGTCAGAACATCACCCCAAAGAGAATGACGACAATTGAAGTCACCCAGCAGGAGCACAGGCTCCGGCAAGGAGTCAAGGAGGTGTTTCAAATCAGGAAGAGAAAGCGGGACACTCGGGGGGAGATAAATGGAACAAACTGTGTACCAATTCCCCACAAAGATACGAGCAGCAGAACAATGGAGAGGCGAAGGAAAAAGTAAAGAAACAAAGGGAACATCAGCACAAATCAAGAGAGCAGAAGAATTAGAAGCCCCAGCAACGGCTGGGGGGGGGGGGGAGAGAAAGGAATAGCTACGAAAACGACCAGGACGAGCACCAAGCATTGGCTCCTGGAGACAGACACATTTCGCGGCGAAAACCGCGAAATCAGAAGTTGGAGTTCGATGAAATTGGCGTAATAACCTCGAACGTTCCATTGAAGAATGGACAACGACGAGAAGAGAAAGGACAAAAACAGAGAACAAGAAAGAAACAAAGGCGAAAGAGCAACAGAGCACGTTAAAGAATATCAGGGTCGGGATCAGGGTCAGCAAAATCAGGGTTAGGGGGCATGGGTAAACTGAGCAACGACGGAGGGAAGGAAGCGGGAGAACAGACCAGAGGTGGGCGGGCGGGGTCAGGAGGAGGAGGAAGAGGAGGAGACAACGAAAAGGAGCAGTCAAGGACAGCAGCAGGAAGAGGGGGAGTAGAAAGAGGGGAGCGCACCTCAGCAAGAGCAGCAACCGAAAGGGAAACAAGGGCCAAAGAAACCTCCACAGCAGGAACAGGGGGTGCAAGCACAGAAATGGGAGGGGATGGAGCAACAGAGCCAGAAGTAGGGGCCAAGGAGGAAAGCGAAGCCTTCTTACCTGCCGGGGAGGAGGAAGGAGAGGAGCCAGGCTTACGCTTCTGACTTAAAGAGACATTTGTCTCAGCAACCATGTACTGGGCAACGGATTCTAGCACCTCAACAGGAGAAGCTGAACGAGAGCACACATGACGGCCGTTTGGAGAGCGATAGACATCAGCCCGCACCGACAGGCGGTGGTGAGAGTCAAGAGACGGAGGGGAAGGATGGGAAGGAGGAACGGAGGGAGACGAGGAAGAAGACACAGGAGACACGACAGACCGGGTAGAAAGAAGGGGAACCCCAGGAAGAGGACCAGGAGGTGGATCCTTCGGGAGAGAACCCAAAGGAACAGAGGAGGGGGCAGTGGGCGTATCAGGGTCCAAGGCCCGGAAACGGTTGTGAGTCTGAGGAAGGCGGGAAGGACGAGGAGAGGAAGAGCGCAACACGCGAGCATAAGAGCTATTTGCATAAGGCGGGAGCCGGCGAACCTGGCGTCTCGCCTCAGAAAAAGATAAACGCTCCCGGTGCTTCAAGTTGAGGACGGCTGCCTCAAGCTTGTAATGGACTCACGCACGGGAGAAGGTAGGATGGGTCTCACCGCAGTTGAGGCAACGAGCCTGGGGAGAAGTGCACTCCGACTTAGAGTGACCTTTGCCACCACACAAAGGACAGAGAGAGACAGTCCCGGAGCAGCGGAGGGCACCATGCCCAAACCTCCAGCACTTGTTGCACAGCCGAGGAGAAGGAATGTACTCCTGGACAGAGCACCTGGCACCAGTAAGAATGACATAGGGTGGAAGGGTCCTACCATCAAAGGTAATCTTCACAACCCGGAGGGGTTGACGGCGACTACCACGAGGGGGACGAGTAAACGTGTCCACCTGGAGAATAGAATGGCACTGGGCAGCAAGGATATGTCGAATATCGTCGTGGCAGTCGCGCAGGTCCCGAACACCGGTCGCAACATGGGGCGGGAGCAGAATAGTGCCAACACTGGCATTCAACTGAGCGTTCTTCGAGACCAGAACAGGGGTCTCGCCAAGGCAGGATAAGGCAGCCAAGCGGGAAGCAGCATCCTGAGAAGGAGCAGCAACGACACGTGTACCGAGACGAGTGGGGTTGAAATTAATGGAGGCATCCATGGACTCAACGAGATGTCGATGGAGGGAGGAATCGTCAGGAGGCGCAGAATCAAGAGGGAGGAGATCAAAATATTTGGACCACGAAGCGGGACCAAACAAGGCTTGATAGGTAGCAGAACTGGAAGGAATCGAGCGAGGGAGGCCGTGACGAGGACGGCGGTGAGAACCCCCAGAGAGAGAGGGGTTAAAAGGCGCAGTAGTTAACCTAGAGAAGGAGCCGCGCCAGGGGACGAGGTAGTCACCACTGGGGGCTTGGGGCTCGACCCAACCACAGAGGAGGGAGGGGAGCCAGGGGAAGGAGTCAGAGAGGCCAAAGGAGGAGCAAGGTCGGGGCCCAATGCAGCGGAGGATACAGAACCCGGTCTTCCAACACGGACTGACTCGGGGTCTTGGTCGCCCACCCCACGAGCCTGAGAAGGTAAACCAGAAACAGCCAAAACAGGGGTCATCATCATTACGAAAAGAAAAATTCATTCACGAATGTGCCCCCACACCCACCATGGAGCCACAATTAGAGGCAGGACACCCAACAAGAAGCTATCGCCGATCTTGCCGGGGCCTCCTAGGGGTGCGTCGTGAGTATACGCCCCACAAACGCCACCTTAAGAAACCGACAGTCCGTCGAGATCGGGTTCAGTGACGAAAGAGGGATTGACAATAAAAGGTTCCCCTCGCTCTCGACGTCGGGTACTACAGTTCTACGGGTGCAAGAGTATTCCTCCTCAAGCACCCGGGCGTCAAAATAGAAGAAGACCAAGGGAAGAACCAGAACAAGCAGGTCGGCAGGAAACGGCAAGCAGATAGGAGAAGAGGGGGGGGGAGAAAAACGAAACAGAAGGAAAAGGAAAAGGTGCCCAGCAGAATTGGAGAGGACGGCAGCAGGAGCACAAGGCTAGAAAAGGACAGAGGACTGTCCCAAGGAGCATCACACTCCGGCAGCCGCCCACTAAGCCCCCACACGGCAACAACGAGCTGAGCGGGGAGGGGGCAGCAGCATGAAGCTAACTGATTATAAGATGAATTCTGACTGCATCACCGACGTGGGTATTCTTGTAGGGGCAGATTATTATCAGAGGTTCATTACTGGACCAAACAACGTGGAATGAATTTTGTTGCTGTCAGTTGGAGGAAAATTACTTACAGGACCGGTGCTACCTCAGCAAAAAATCTACACCCACAATTAACCAACATAATAATTCAATCTTAGTGGCGCGAATACTCACCACTACAACTCAGAGATATAACTGAGGATGATTCTGATCCACTTCCCCCCCTCCCCCCGCCGTGTATAAATTATGGGATTTAGACACCTTAGGTATCGTCCCTGAACAACCAAGTCCAGATGACACATGGACTTACCAACAGTATCTCAACTCAGCCATCTATCAAGATAACCAATATTGGGTTAAATTGCCATGGAAGCTGAACACACTCACAGCTGGCAATTTACAGGCAAAGCATATGGCGCAGTAGCCTATTTAGTAAACATTCAACAATCATTTATACTTACTTTTAAGGCTAGAGTTGCTCCAATTAAGAAAAGGTCACTATCCCAAATGGAGTTAACAGCTTTATTAATGGGTGTAAGACTGACTCATTGCCTGATTAAGACACTCAATAATATTTAATGTGGTGAGATAGTAGTGTGGTCAGACAGCGAGGCATTCTTACAATGGGTAAAAAAAAACAATAAAACTCCCTACGTCAGTAACAGAGTTAGGGAAATACGAGAACTAGCAGCTGACTATAAATTGAGACATGTCCCCACCAAGGACAATCCAGCTGACTATTTATTAAGAGGTTTAACTTTAAAACAAATAGTGAAAACCGAGATGTGGTTTACAGGACCCCAATGGTTGGTCAGTGGTCAGTGACCTAAACAGAAGCCACAAGTCATAGTGACCAATATTACTGTCCCTACTCAAAATCTTACTAAAGCATCCATAAGAGTCATAAATACTCATACTCCGCCCAAGTAAAACAGAAACAAGCAACACTTAGTGGGCCTGCTAGAGGCTTAGGTCCCCCACAGGAATAACCCTGAAAAATAAAACTGTCCCCACTGTGGATCCAGAGACCCCTCGAACATTAGCTATTAATCCTAACAATTATTCTAGCTTTTGTAAATTGCTAGGAGTTACTCAAGTTGTATTTGATTTCCTTAATAATCTAGGAATTAAATATCAATTTCCAAGTCCCCTCAAATACTGGGTCAAACAAGCTCAAATAGAGACTTATGGAAGAAATTATGAACATCTTCCAGACAAATTAACCAAATCCCTGGGCATTTGGTTTGATTCTGATAATAACATCTTAAGGCATGGAGGACGTCTGCTTCATGCTGAAATTGACTTAGAAGCTAAGAATCCTATGCTTTTGTCTCGTCACCACATCATAACTAAACTTATAGTTTTACATCAACATGAACATGGTACATTACATGGTGGAGTGCTAGACACTCACTGATTTACGACAAATAATTTGCTTCCCCAAGGTCGCCAAACTGTCAAATCCCTTATTAAATCTTGTGTGATCTGCAGGAGGTATAGTGCTCGAGTGTGTCCTTACCCAGGGCCTCCACCACTTTTTAAAGAGAGTTGTCCACCTTCGTCCCTTTGAGACCACAGGTGTAGATTACACAGGAACTCTTATTTTAACAGGCACTCCAGATAAAATTCCGGTGAAAGCCTATATATCTTCCTTCATGTTTGCAAACACACGAGGCGTACACTTTGAAGTAACTTCTGACATAAGTGCAGAAGTGTTCCTGCAAGACTTTCGTAGGTATGCAGCCCGTTCATCTTGTCCTAAACTGATGATCTCTGATAATGGATCTAATTTTGTGGAAGGAGAGGCTTGCTTAAGAGAAATATGGAACCATCCAGAGGTACGTTCAGTGCTCAAACAGACTGTGCCAATGGAAATTTATAACTCCTAGAGCACCGTGGCAAGGAGGATTTTACGAGCGCATGGAAGGCACTGTGAAGAAATACTAAAGAAAATCTTTACACAGTGATACGGTAAAATGACTAAGTGCAGTGGATTAGGGCAGATGGAATGCCACGAACATCAAAACAAAAAAAGGAAACAAATTAAAATAAAACTGCTATGGTGACTTCTTCACGGTGTGGTAAATGTAGGATAAAATACAGGAAACTGGAAAAATTTAATAACTTTTAATTACGAAAAAATTCATCTTAACAAACTGACAAAATTAATCAAAATAAGCCATCAATCAAAAATCAAAATAGAAAACAATCAATCAGGCAAGTTAACCTTACATTAAAGTACTTAAAATAAATGGTGCTGAAAATACTGAGTACTGGCTACGTAAATCTACCAGCACTCAGGATAGTGTGGGAGCAAGTCGAGCAATTTGAGCACTGAGGAGTATTCTGCTGGTGGTGGTGGTCGGCGTCTATTTATATGGGACTGGACCAATGTAGGTGGCGCTGGTGTGACGATAACTGGGAGCCGGCTCAGACAAACTAGCAGAGTGCTTGTTCCACGCCGGTGGTGTGAGCTGGCCACAACCAGGTGTGCTGGGGGTCACGGGTATTGGAGAGTAGGGTGGAGTAGACGTCTGACCACTAGTTGTGGCTCTTGCTATAAATTCTTGAATATGCAGACGTGGTGGTAGAACAAGTGATGATGGAACAGGCTCAATCTTCTTCTCTAGGGAGAACCTTGTGACAACTCCCCCTCCACCCAAAGCCTGGTCCTATTGCTTGTTCGACTGCAGTAGAATGTTAAGTTGAAGTTTTTTTTTATTCATAGATAAAAAAACAAAGTACTAAAACAAGGAACAAGTACGAAATAACAGATAAATACAAATAATCGTGCTAATACATGAAATAAAGCAAACACCAGAAAAACAGACATTAAAATACAAACAAGAGGTCACAGGAAAGCACAGAGGACACAAGCAAAGAAACCCACAAACAGCATGGGACATAAAATGCATACAATACACAACAAATAAATGACATAAGTACAATAACAAAAATGTACAAGAAAAAATACACAAAAGTTACAACAAATGACCAGGAAATCCAAAAACTACACATAAGAACATAAAGAGCATAAATTACATACAAAGAATAAAGCAATTTCAAGGACAAAAAAATAATCACACACACACACTTAGGGCAAGAAACACAAGGCAATAATAACAAAAAAAAGAACCACACAGGGAACTGAAAAGACAGAAAAACAAAATGCACAAAAACCATGCCAACGACCAAAAGGCTGTACGGACACAAGTACATAATAGAAACTATAGACAAAGCTAAAAGCAATACATGACACATACCCAAGGCAAGAAACACAAGGCATTAAATACAAAAAACAGAACCACACACGGAACTGAAAATACAGAAAAACAAAGCCCAAATACATGCAAACGACCAAAAGGCCGTAAGGATACAAGTACATAAAGTAAACGATCACCACACGAAACACACCACTACAGCAGCACAATAGCACAACCCGCCACACATAAGACACACAAAGCTGCAAGTATAGACCCACACCCAACCACAAAGCCAATCACACAGAACACACAAAAGTCAAACAGGAGGATATTTCTCAGGGTATGTATACAGCGGATACCGCCGCTTATAAGCCTCCCATACCAAATACTCCAGTTCCGTAGGGGCACGGCCCTCACGAACTCACGGGTATTCCATATGTTCGGGAATTACCACATCCGGCGGAAGCGGGCGCCACCGACCCAACACGGAAGGCTGGGACATCGCCTCCGAGGAAGCAGGAGATACCGGAACAGCGGGCGGAGGCCGCCCATCGGGCCCCACACGAGGGCGCACACTTCGTTCTATGCCGGTCATCGCACCGAGCCCAGCGGAGGGTGGCACCGCAGTCGCCTCAGGGCCTCTGCCAACCGGAACAGGAGCAGAGTACCCCTGTCGCACATCCTTCGACAACACCACGACGAGGTCGCGGTCACAAGGGGCAACCGCCCACTGAGGAGAGCCACCAGCAGGGGGCACAGTGTCCAACACAAAAGGCAGCACATCGCCGCCCACAGCATCATCATCCATGGCATCAAGCTCTTCTACCCACGTCCGGTGAGGTGACGCATCCCGTGCCGAACGACGGCGCATAGAAATAGGCCGTTGATCGTCGGAACTGTCACCCCCTACAAGCAAGCGGTGCCCCAAAAGAACCATCGGCAGGCGGCCCCAAAGCCGGGGCAACACGACCATGCAGAACAGCAGCCTCAATGACGCAGGGCAAAAAGCCACTACCATCCAAGGAGACCGGATTCGGAGAAGGAAGAGACACAGCAGGCGGAAGGGTAGACTCCAGCACACGTGAGGTATCCAGCGAGGGCGATGGAACCGGCAGAAGAGAAGAGGCACGCATCAACGAGGAAACTACCAGTGGCGACGAGGCAGAGGGCATGGGTGGAGTCACACACACCACCGCCCTGACAGCCCCGGGAAGCACATGTTCTTCAGCAGGAGATGCAGGCGCCACCCCTACAGCACCATCCAAGGCCACCACGGAAGCAACCGGATGAGGATGCACCTTCACATCCACCGAACGGCGAAGGTCCAAAGCAGGTGCCCATAGGTCCCCTGAGTTCACTGGTGGGGCAGACAGATCAGGTCCAGACGGAGTGACAGCTGGAACCGCCGCAGGAACCACACCAGGCACCTGCACAGAACGAGGATCCGTCGGGGAATCCCCACGCACAGACAATCGGAGAAAGTCATCCTCCAGGAAAACTGAAGGGGCCTCAGCACGAGGAGCGTCGCAACCGGCCGCTACGTGGCCGTTAGCACCACACCGGAAACACGTGCGGGTTTGACCTTGATAAAAGATCCATAGTCGGAGCGCCCGCTAGTCGGGGCTGTGCCCCGGCTAGCGGGCGCTCCACACCTCCCACAGCAAACCACCACTCAGCAACGGCAAACGACAACTGACCTGTTGAGTTGAAGTTGAAGAGTCCCCCTAGTGGACTCTGGAGAGCGCGTTGGCGACGACGTTGTCGGAGCCCTGGATAAAGAAGATGTTGATATTCTGCATATACATGGCCCAGCGAAGCAAATGTAGGTGCTGGTTGGTGAACTGTGTATGCTGCAGGAACTGAAGAGAATGGTGCTTGTGGAAGATGTTGAGGTAGCACTCCAGGACTCAGTGAAGTACAAGTTTGTTGTACAGGCGAGCCTACTGAATGGATCAGCGAGAGTGGTGATCCGAGGAGATGGTGAGATGGTTCATCAGATGCAAGGTCCAGCGTAGCAAGTGCTGATTGGAGAACTGGGTCAGCAGTAGGAACCAAATGAGGTTGTGATACAAGATGTTCACATGGTGCTACAGGAGTCAGCGTAGTTTCGAGAACTGATCCTAATGTAGGGACCGACGAATGTGGAGGTCCTAGAGGATGTTGAGGTTGTGCTGCAGGACCCAGCGAAGTACTAGATTGTTGTTGAACTGGGGCGTCTGCATGGACCAAAGAATGTTGAAGTCCGGGGAGATGAAGTTGTAACCTAATAGATTTGATAGTTCGTTGTGCTGCACGCCTGGCAGGATGTTATGTGGCTCCTCAATGATGATTGTAGCTGGAGTGCATGATCCCATCTCGCTGTGGTATGATGGTGTTCCTATCGCTAGGGTGGAAGACTGAAGGTTCTCTAATACCTGGCGGGGCGAGAATGGAGTTAGTACAAAACAAGAATTAACGCCTTTCAAATGCAATAAAAGGTAAATTGTCTAACAATATTTTAGCTGAGGGCTGGTAAAGTTGTCTGGAGGAGCACGTTTATTTGGATTAGGTTCGTATAGAGCAGGATCTTTCCTGGTGGTGGAACAGATCGAGAATTTAAAACCATTGCAGTCAGGCAAAGTACAACAAGAAGGACCAGACAATACCTTAGAGACATTGATTGTCTTACACATGTCGTTAGAGAAGATGTGATCACATTTGCTCTGACTTTCCTGGGCATGTCCGCACTGCTTCCACAGGTGCTTCACAGTTCCTGGACGGAAACGGCTGTGGAAAACCTGGTGGTAGAACACGGGATATTACTTATATGTACGTTACCTGAGCTTGTCTGAGACAGAAGCTCGTCACGGTTGTTGATGGAATGGCTGAACGGCTCAGAAGACTCTGATACCTGCATTAGTGGTGCCTTGAATAGAGGACCGTTCGGCTTACCTGTCATCTGAGACTTTTTGCAATTTTTCACTAAGTTTTTCATATCACGAATCATTCCTGGCCAGTAGTAATCTTGTTTCAGGGTTTTGTAGGTCTTGTAGAAACTGCAGTGTGAGAGAGATCTATGGACCAGATGCAAGATATCTGACCGTAGGCTGGTGGGAACTACTAGTTGTTTGACATTAGCCCGATTGTTGTCCTCCTTCACTTTGCCGGGTATATAATAGCGGTAGAGCACTTTATTCACCACAAAGAACCCAGGGATAGAGTTAGGTTGTGTCTCAGCCTGTTAGAATAAAGATGTTAGCGAGAAATTCTCTCTCTGCAACTTACGGAACTCCAGCATGGTGAGACTCGGTGGGAGGCTCCGTGAATCTTGAGGTACAGCTGAAGCAGATAGAGCAGCTGGTTGCGGGAGTACGGATTGTGCACGTGTCGTCACCAGGACAGGATGGGAGACATCATCAGAATCATCTGTTGCTTGTATCTCTTCTTTAACAAACTGTGAGATAGGATTTTCCATTGATGAGTCACATACCTGGGGTTTTTCTTTGATGATTAGATTTGTAGGTTATTGATCTTCTGCCAAGTCGTTGCCCAGGAGGAGTTGAACTGACATGGGAAAAGGCTTTTCCCGGATGGCGATTTGGACTTCACCGTATATAAACGGACAATCCAGGCGGACTCTGGCAAGTGGATAAGGGGTAGTTGCAGTGCGATCTGTAATGAGGACAGTCTCTCGGGTGCAGATGACGTTGGGTTCAGTTGACTTCAGAAGAATAGATTGTAAAGCAACTGTGTTCCTCAATATATTCACTTTCAACCTTCCCTCCGAATCTCCACAGCTGGCAGAGAGTTCCGGATTGCAGGTGTGTTACGACCCTAGACCTCTGGGTATGGTTCCTCTGTTGCTGGTGTTAAACATATGTAATAATACGGCCTTGCCTCAATAAGTGTCTAGGGGTAAAAACAAACTGCTTATGTAACAAAGCAATATACTTAAAGTAAGGGTAACAAAGAACATACAAATAACATAAATGGAAAATGCAGGTAGCCAGAAATATTAATACACCAGTAATTATTATTACAATATCCTTATATAATCACCGGTCATTTCTGTACAACATAAATGAATAGATGGGTTTGCACATAATGGTCTAACCAGGAAATTAGCTATGCTACTAAACAATAAACATATACCACAGACTTAGCTCAACACATGTCTCCACCCGCCAGCTCTACCAACGGGACTAGCGTTCCTCCAACATTCGCGGCATTGTGTCTACCAAAAAGACCAAACTAAAACCCACATGAAACCTCATGATACTCAGCTAAAACCAAGAGAAATTAAGCTAACAAATTAAGAACAAAGCTAACAAATTTAGAACATAATTATAAGTAAACTTATGTGTATATAACACTGCTAAGGTGTAAAAAGAAATTAAGTACAATCAATAAACAGGAATAATTCCAAAGGTGAAACATTGACGCTAGCTTGATACACGGCCCGCACACTGGAACATCCCAAATATGGTCATCCCCCCAATGAGACGCCACCGACTCCCCCCACAGGAATAAACATGCAAATAGCCTAACAAAATATTCAATACAGGCACACTACAGCATGCTACAATTACATCAAACATAATTATACTGGAACAAAACTGGATATCAGGTTATATTTACTTAACGGGGAAAAGAAATAATGGACATACATATTTATCATGATGAATGTTAGAATGAAACACAGATTCGCAACAAGGTGTCTGTTGAAGAGAGAAAGACCAGTGGATGAAACAAAAATATTCATCACAGGCTTAGGTCTTCTATGAATTTTAGGAGGAGGTGATTTGGGCTTTGTCTTACTGCTGACTTTATAGTGAGGACTGGTACACTCTTCTATTGTATGTCTGTAGGTTCTGCAATAATGACAATACAACGCGGAGTTTTCATTACTGGTACTCACTTTGGCAGGAGTAAACCAAGACGTCTTACTAGAAGGTGTGTCGGATGGTACTCTGTGAATGAGACTGTAGGAGTCAGCCAACTGTGCACATCTAGTAGGGTCGGTTTCTTCCTTGTCTGCTAGGTAGGACGTATGGAATTAGGTACACGCCTAAGGAATTCTTCCATCAGGATGAGGTTGATGAGATCTGTAAAGGTGGAGACTTGTGCTGCTTCCAGCCACTTCATGAAATATCTCTTTTTGTTATTTGCAAACTCTAGGTAAGTAGTAGCACTCGCTTTAAGGTAATTCCTAAACTTACGTCTGTAGTTCTCGATAAATAGGAGGTAGGCATCTAGCACTGCCTGTTTCAATACCTTGTATTCGGTTTCAGACGCCATAGTACTGAGAGTCATGGCAGCCCCTACATGTCAAATGACACCTGAGAAGTACAGACCACTGATCCTGAAGCCAGCTGAGTTGGTTAGCTAGAGCCTCAAATGAAGTAAATAATATATAATTTTCTGTCTCGACAAAAGATTGCATCAACTTAATTGCATAAGAAAGATCGAAACGTACCTGGAGGTTAGCTTCCGCTTCCTTGCGCTGAGTGTGGTGTGTAGTTTCCAAGTCAAGCTCTTTTCTACGGTTTTCTAGAGCAATGGCGGCTTGTTTTTCAGCATGTTCACGTTGGAGTTCACGTTCTCTTTCTCTTACTTTAAGGGCTTCCGGTTCACGCTCACGTTGGAGTTCAAGCTAATCCCTCTCACGTTCACGTTGGAACTCTAGTTGTTCCTTCAAACGTTCACGTTGCAGTTCAGCTTGTTTTTTTTGTAGTGCAAGTTGTTCCTTCTGTATCTTGAGAGTTTTCTTCTGACGTTCGCGTTCTAGAGTTGAAAGCTCTATCTTCAATTTCATGGCTGCTAAGGCGCTCTTCATGAGATTCGGATGTAATATTATCATTGTCTAATAAGTGGTCAAGTATAAGGTTATGGAGATAAGTTTTAGTGGCTCCATGGGGGGCAGTAATGTGGTACTCATTTACAAGAGTTAGCAACTCCGCTTTGGTGGCACGAATTAGTGTGCCCCACTTCATCGTTTGGATTCTGCCTGAACGCTGTTAGACGAAACATGGTGAATAGAATGATAGAAAATAATGTGCAAAGAAAATCCCTCAGTTGATGTACCAAAATATGAGATGTCAGACTGACAGGATGACATGGCAACTGTAAACTATCCTGTTTAAACTTTATAGTCAAGTTTACAACAGTTAACTTTAATAATTGAATTGATTACTTAGATCGAAAGTGAAACGAATACGTAGGGAATCTTGTACCCCGTACTCTATATGATGAGGACAAGGGCAAAAGGGATCCTACTGGAATTGTGAAACATAATAATCTCGAATGTAGTCCAAAAAATTTAAGGATTTCTTGCCTGGTCTCTAATTGACGAGAACAAAGGTAAGAGGTTTCCTACTAAAACTAAATAGTACTTACAGAGTTATCACTCATTGTGCTCTGGAAAAAAATGCTAACTCCCTACCTGTGTAAATACCATATCTTTGACCAACGCGTATGGGTGCGGAAAGTGTTAATTTATGACGAGAACTGCTGTATGGGTCCTAACCGTACAACGTAGTCCGTAATGCTAGAGGAACTATGGCCCCCTGTGTCCTCCTATGTTCGGGTTGTAAAGACGTGGGCGTATTAGCCCGGAGACAGACCAAAGTACCAGGGGTACCAAAGTGGGTGATCTGCCGTAATGAGAAATTCTCCTGTAGGGACAAGAATATGGTGGAAATCACAGGATATAGCAAAGATTATTAAACAACCAATTACGAGTATGACTCGTGCCATAAGACACCACGTAATCCAAAGTCATCCAACAGTCATATAATGCTACATCTGGAATGTACACAGTATTAAGCACCATCAAAATCACTCAAAATAGTAGTTCTGAAAAGACAAAGGCAAACTTGTAATAAAGTCATGTACACTTACCACAACTTTAAATGAAGCGTCTAGGAGCATACCTGAGCGAGGCTCCTAGGACAGGTCCCCAAATATATGTTACGGTAAAATGACTAAGTGCAGTGGCTTTGGGCAGATGGAATGCCACGAACATATAAACAAAAAAATAAGTAAAAACAAATTAACATAAAACTGCTATGGTGACTTCTTCATGGTGTGGTAAATGTAGGATAAAATACAGGAAACTGGAAAAATTTTAATTCTTTAATTATGAAAAAAATCATCTTAACAAACTGACAAAATTAATCAAAATAAGCCATCAATCAAGAATCAAAACAAAAAACAATCAATCAGGCATGTTAACCTTACGTTAAAGTACATAAATTAAATGGTACTGAAAATACTGAGTACTGGCTGCATAAATCTACTAGCACACAGGATAGTGTGGGAGCAGGTCTAGCAATTTGAGCACTGAGGAGTATTCTGCTGGTAGTTTTTATTTTTTTTATTTTTATAAAAGAAATATACAAAGTATAGCACAAGACACAAGACAAGAACATAATAACAAGAACATAATAATAAGAACATAATAATAATCACAGGTACAGAAGAAAACAAAACATCACGAGAACCTAGAAACTCCTGGTACATGAGGCTGAATACAAAGTTAAACAAAAAAAATGGACACACAACAAACACATGTACATAGAAAGACACAAAATAACGTTCACATAATAAACCAACACACACGCACTTACACAAGACGCACACAATCACATAAATAACACAAAGCAGAGTTACACTGCACACAAAACATATACGTAACATAAAACAAATTACGGCCATGGCCCAGAAACAACAACTTGACAACCCCAAGAAAGAACCAGAGGAGAACAGCAAAACACCGAGACACACGCACCACAAAAACACTCACACTAGGAAGAACATGTATTTAGCAACAAAACAGCAGCACCAACCCACACAGGGCACAAACAACGGCCCACGCAGGAGCCAGCAAAGAAGCATACCCACACCCCCACACACCTCCACACAACAAACCGAACACACAACCACAGGAGCAACCACTCACACACCCAGCCCAACCCCCTCCAAGGAGGCCAACCAGAGGGCCGGGGACCGAAGACAAAAACGAAAAAGCCCCACTCCCCAACCCACAACCAAAAGCCCGACCCACGACCACTCACCCAAAAGCAACCCCACGCAAACACCCACCCGTGAACCAACCACAAAACTCGCTCGGAAACGCGCGCTGCACCCACCACCACGTGAAACACAAACGGCCTCTCAAAAATCCTGAAAGCCTAACAACCCCATAACCCTCCCTCCAACCCATCCACACACAATACACATAGTCAGCAACGAGAAGACATAACGTATTGCGAACCCGGCACAACCCCCGCAGAAAGGACAAAAACAAAAACCTCAAAAGGCCACCCCGACATCCCGGCCCACAAACCCCAATCAACACATCCCGAAACCAATCAAGCAAGCCTCTCAACCGTTCACAAAAAGAAAAGACATGCAACTGAGTCTCAGGGAGGCCACAGTGCACACACGCATCAGAGGCACACAAACCCAGCATGCACAACCGCGCATTCGTCGCCAACGACAAATGCAAGAACCGAAACAACAATTCCCGCTGTTGCGGTGCCAGAAACCGAGCCCCCAACGCCACCCACACCTCCCCCTAATCCCAACACAGGAACAAACCCTCCACCCGCGGCGGAACACGACGAAATAAAACCCTATACACTGCCTTAAACGACAAGGACATGAAACCCGGACAACGGCAGACCTCCCGAAGAATGGCCACTGCCCAAGAGTAAACAGGAGGGGTGCAGAAGGCCGCCTCCTGACAAACACCAAAATTCACCAAAAACCTAAACCGAACAGAGCAATAATAAATACCTAAAGCATTGAGCCCCCCACCCAACTCGAACCCCTGACACAACGAGACCCAGAACAGCGCCCGAGCCCTAGTAAACACATAAGGAATGCCCACCCCACCCTCCCGCACAGCCAACACTAACGTTGACCGACGAACCGGGTGGTAACGACCGCACCACACATAATGATAAACCTGGCGTTCCAACCCGAAAGCCAGCTTGCGACCCAGGGGGAAGCACCGAGCCACGAACCAGACAGCTAATAGGAAGCGAACCAGGTAAGCCCCAAAACCCACATAGAAGCGACAACTGGAAACCATGACCCCACCCACACACGGCGAGAGGACCGGACTTCTCACAGTTAACCCGGGCCCCAGTGGCCAACTCAAACCTCTCAATCACGACCTGGACAGCCCCAACCAACCCCTCTAAAGCCACGAACAGGACGGTATCATCCGTATAGTCGCAGATGGGCAACCGAAGACCCGACCGCAGTCGGAGAGGGGGGGAGGGACGATCAATGGACTCTCCTTGATCGCCCGAAAAAAGGCTCCTTTAACCCTTACACTGCTCATTGGTCCTGGGGACATTTACACCCCTGTGCGCAAGAAAAAAAATAATTCAATTTTTTTTTTCGTCTTCTAAACATGTTAATTTGAGTCCCCTGAGCACGGGAAAAATAATAAAAAAAAATCTATTATACATACCAATGACACAATTGAGCCGAGAAGTTGGCCGATGACGTCACAGAACGTGAGCGCTCAAGGGTGCTGCGTCAGCCAGCCGTCACTCACGGCCGCTCACGCGGCCCGAGTTGCCGCGAATTTATTTTCGCGGAATTATTTACAGTATTCTTGGGTCATTTTACACAATTTTTTTTCGCTAGTATTGTTCCAATTATTAGCAATAGACGTTGTATTATAATAAAAATGGTATAAACTCACTAGGCGCTCACATATTAGTGTCACAAGTATGCCCACCAAAATGGTATAATTTACAGGAAATATTCAATGTATTTGTTTTTTTTTCAATATAAACACAAAAATTAACTTGATATGTACATTTATTTACCAAAGAATTACACATTTAGTACTCCTGGATACTGTGATACTGTGCGAAACAGTCGATATGGCACAGAGGAACGGCACACGCTTCGCACCATGTCAACACCAATTTACGTTTCTGTGGCCTCAATTTGGTACTGGAACACACAACATACCGAGGTCCAGTTGGTGGTAATTTCTTGATTTGGTGTATCAGAAAGGCCTCCCTGTAAGCGAGCCTGGGTGCAGGAGCATGGTTCAGTATTGGGTCTCGAATGGGTCTTTGTATGCCAGGTGTGTCCTTGCCAAAATTACCTAGTAACTGTTTCACAACTTGAAAACTGAACGAACGGAAATATGGTTTTCTACCTGTCTTCACAAGAAACATGTAACTGTTCAGCATTGTTACGTCAATAAGGTGGAAAATCATTTTCTTTGTCCACTTCACTGTTTTCCGTGCACACTCTACAGCACCCACCATCATGTCACATTTATCAACTAAACGCATGTTGATGTTGTAGTCCATCACACAATCTGGCTGATATATTATTTGCTTTGTTGTTCTGTTCACCTTGCCACTGTCCACCATTGTTCCATGGTGAATGGTGGTCAACATGTTCACTTCACGTCTGTCTTTCCACCGCACTGAAAGCATTGCACCACTTTTTCTTACCTCGCAATCACCAACTTGCATAGCAGTGTCAAACAGGCATTTCCTTTCGTTTTGGCTTTCCTTTCAAATACTCAAATGCTCTAATCTTTCTAACAAACGTGACTTAACATAAGATTACCCCCTTCCATTTATCTTTCTTTCTCTCTTCTCCCCATTTTCTTTTCATTGTCTTCTCCTACACTCCCTTGCTATCCTCTTCTTATTCCTATTACTATCTCCTTCGGTGGTTATAATAGGAGCGGCCTCGTATGGGCCAATAGGCCTTCTGCAGTTCTCATTATTACTACTATCCCCTACACCTTACTTTCCTCCTCAACTCTCTCTTGCCTATATATTGCCTGTCTCTACCTCCTCATCCGAGGCTAACCATAGCCCGAGCTTCTTGCTCCGCTCCTGTGCCAGGTAAGTTACGGGCTCACCATAGCCCGTGCTACTTGGAACTTATTCCGAGTAGCTGGATCTATAACAACAACAAGAACCTCCTCATCACAATCGACTTGAGAATGGTCCAGGACGGACCGAAACGTCGTCGTCCCTTCAACTTCTAGTGCGTGGCCTGGTCAACAAGCATCTTATTGCTTCGTATTTACAATTATTACTAAACCTATCAACGGTATAGGTTAAGTAATAATTGTAATTAAGAAGCAATAAGATGCTTATCTTAACATACTAAGAAGGCTAGGTGAGGTCGGTGTTTTCTATGAAGCTTTTCAAGGTAAACTAAAATATTCACAATCAATTAGTATATCACGTATGCACTTATTAAATAAGCCAATATTGACTATAAGCAAGTGCGAGAACGGGTTGTAGAGGGACACATTGTGCGTCTTTCGGCCTAAGGTTAAGTGTTTGATGGGAAAACGAAGTCGTTAAGGCCTAGTATGCTGTTATGATGACACCTGTGAGGGGATGGGAACTTAGAGCTGTAGTCAGGACCTCATCTGTCGCCACACCAACACCACCTCAACCCCTATAATTGCTCACTTTTATAGCAAGACCTCATGAGTTGCAACGTCCCAACACTTCCGTCAAGAAAAAATTAAGATAGAATATGTAACTGGAAGAAGGTGTAAACTTTGAAGATTTTTCAGTCCTAGGGACTGTTGCTGGACTGCCACTGCTAAGTGGACAGTCGGGATTATTTATTATTGTTATTAAATGCAGGACATTATGAATAAAGCCTGGATGATTTTGAATAATTGTACTTAGACAGATTAAAATTTTTTGGGCAATTAATTTTTCATTCTGGAGGACCAGTCTGGGATAAGGCAAAAATCATGCAAAATCAACTAATGTACACAAGGTTTGTTCTTAACTCCAGGGAAAGAGGGATGTAACAGTTGTTGAGGTGACTAGAGATTTGGGGTTATACCAGATTTACGAGACATTCACAGTGAGGTGAGATAAGGTCAAACAAACCTCACCTCGGGTAGTTTCAAAGGTGGAAAGGCTATCCTTGTTACCAGATCCAAATCCGTCAACTCAATGGAAAATTGGGGATAGACGGGTATAAAAGCTCGTCACGAGAGAGGGGTGGTGTTTACGAGCAATTCATGCCCGTGCCACCTCTTAGGTGACAATCTTCATCAATCAATCGATGAGTCTGGGGTGTAGTGTGGGACATCACAGAGGGAGGGGAGACTGACGATCTGGTGTCTACACGGAAGTTTCATCACTGCTGTATCTTGAGTGAGTACTGGTCCTTTATGTTCTAACATCACCAGTGTTGAATATTATATTGCCTTGATAGGGAAGATGGATTAGGATTTTTATATTGAACTTAATTAAATAAATATATATTACTAGATTGTCCCTCTGGTGTATCGATTCGTTCCTGTTAGTCATTCATAGAGAGTTGCCAGTGAATAGTGGAACGTGACAGGGTTCTCACACCCCATCCCCGGTGATATCCTTTACTAACATTGTTAACTCCCATTACCGGTACCCTTCGAAGCCGGTCACTGTAAAGTACTTATGTTGATCAAAGTCGAAGGTGGTGGTGGCATTAGGTAGCTTAAGTAACAATAAATGTAAGTCATAATTAGTATTAACTACGGTGGTGATACATTATAGCTACGTTATACCAAAAAGTGAGGTGATTCGATAAAATATCTGTACCCAAGTTGATCTTCGAACGTTGTCAGATTTTTGGTAAATAGTCTCACGACTTCAAACAATTTTGTTCAGTCAGTTTGGTCTAGTGGCTAAGGTATCAGCTACGCGAACGTGCATAATGCAGCTGGCTGTGTTGGTTCGGATCCTTCTGTGTGTTGACTTTTCAGTTGCATATTGGCTTGGGGACCATTCATGGTTATTTGCATTTGTGTTGCTCTCATTGCCCCAAAAAAGTGAGGGGATTCGATGAACTATCTTTGCCCAAGTTGATCTCCGAGTGCTGTCGGATGATGGGTAAACAGTCTCATGAGTTTCAACATTTTTGTACAATCAGTTTGGTGAAGTTACTAAGGTACCAGATACGCAGCGGTGCAAAGTGCTCCTGGCTGTCTGGGTTCGAATCCTTCTGGCGTGTTGAGTTTTTGTGGCATATTGGCTTAGGGACCATTCAAACTTGTTCACATTTGTGTTGCTCAACTGACCCCAAAAAGTGAGGAAATTCGATGAAATATCTGTGCCCAAGTTTACCACAGAGGTCTGTCGGATGTTGGGTAAATACTCTCACGACTTCCAACATTTTTGTACAGTCAGTTTGGTCTAGTGGCAAAGGAACTAGATACGCGAAAAAGCGTAGTGCTGCTGGCTGTCTGGGTTCGAATCCACCCGGGGTGTGGATTTTTTGTTGCGTATTGGTAACATACCACTAGTTTGGTCTAGTGTATAAGGTACCAAATATGTAAAGGTGCATAGTACTCCTAGCTGATTGGGTTTGTATCCTTATGGGGTTTTTAGTTTTCGTTTGCATATTAGCTTAGGGACCATGCATGTTTGTTTGCATTTGTGTTCCTCACATGGACCATAAAATGTGACTTGATTTGATGAAATATCTGTGCCCAAGTTGAACTCTGTGCGCTGTCAGATGTTGGGTAAATAGTCTCACAACTTCCAAAATTTTTGTACAATCAGTTTGGTCTAGTGGCCTTTGTAACAGATATGCGAAGATGTATAGTGCTCCTGGCTGTCTGGGTTCGAATCCTTCTGGGGTGTGGAGTTTTCAGTTGTATATTGGCTTGTTGACCATTCAAGCTTGTTCTCATTTGTGTTGCTCACGTTTCCCCAAAAATGAGGTGATTCGAAGAAATATCTGTGCCTAAGATGACCTCCGAGCACTGTTGGATGGTGAATAAATATTCTCACGACTTCCAACTATTTTTGTTCATTCAGTTTGGTCTAGTAGCTAAGGTAACAGATGTGCGAACAGACATAGTGCTCCTGGCTGTCTGGGTTTGAGTTACTTCTGGGGTGTAGAGTTTTCGGTTGCATATATGCTTTGGGACCATTCAAAACTTGTTCGCATTTGTGTTGCTCACGTGGCCCAACAAAGTGAGGTGATTCTATGAAATAACTATACCCATGCCTACCACCAAGTGCCGTCGGCACGTTGGGGAAATAACCTCAGCTACCAACATATTTTGAACGGTCACGATTTGTCTAGTGGTTAAGGTATTATGTATGCCAGTTGCATAGTGCTCCTGGCTTTAGTGTTCATCTCTGGGGTGTAGTGTTTTCAGTTATATATATATATATATATATATACTAGCAGTACCCGGCCATGCGCTGCTGTGGCTCAGCAACGTATGTGCGTTGCTAAGCAACAGCAACCTTCCTTGTCCCCCCGACCATTCTCTCCTCACCTCTCCCCTAGGCCTCCCAGCCATTCCTCACTCCACCGTCCCCCCTTCTTCCCCACTACACCATTCCCTCTTCCTTCCCACCATGCCCCACTCCCCGGTCCCTTTTTCCTCCCCACCATTCTCCATTTCCCTATCCCCTCGGCCCCACCATCCAAACTTCCCCGTCCCGTCGTCCTTCCCCACTATTACCCCCTCCCTTGTCCCCTCGTCCTCCCCACCATCTCTCACTTCCGTCCACTCGTCATCCGCACCGTTCCTCACTCCTTCGTCCGATTCCTTCCCAAGTGGTCTGATCTTCCCATAAAAAAATTGGGAACATCAAGTGACCTGATGTTCCCATCACTGGGGTATAAGAAAAACAATTCAAAAAGTAAATGAAAATATGAAAAAAAAAAAAAATATATACTCACGAAATGAACGGTATGGTAAACAACACAGCTGAAAATCCAAAGCAATTCATAAAAAATAATTAAATATAATTGAAAATAAACTAAAATCTATGAAAATTCAATTTATCAATGCAATCAGAAACATTGAAATGGAAATGTAACATATTTGGTATAAGATGTGTTGTTCTTACATGCAACAGATGGTGTTGTTTGTCAAGAAAAGCATAGTTTTACCAGTCACAGGTGTGGCATCTATACTAATACTTACGAAATGAACGGTATGGTAAACAACACAGCTCAATTCAAACACAATGTCACACAAAACAATTCAATAAAAAATTAAATAAATCGAAATCTATGAAAACAAAATTTATCAATGCAATCTGAAACACTGAAATGGAATTCGTAACATATTTAGTGTAGGATGAATGTTGCTATTATATGCAACAGATGGCACTGTTTAAAAAAAAACGCATGTTTTTGCCTGTCACAGGGGTGGCATCTATGTAAGTAGGTATATAAAAAGAAGAACCTATTCGAATGCAACGTTGTGTCAAAATTTCAAAACAATTGGTGAAGAACTTTTGGAGATTACAGCATGTGTTGCTCTTACGTCCAACAGATGGTACAGTTTTTCCAAAAAAGCAAGTTTTTTCCTGTCACAGTTGAGGCATGTATATAGTAGATATATAAAAAGACGCGCCAATTCGAATACAACGTTGTATCAAAATTTCAAAGCAATCGGAAAAAAGTTTTAATGATTTCCCTTCACACGAAAAACACTAGGAAAAACACAGTTTTTCAGAAAAAGCATATTTTTTTACTGTCACAGACGTGACATCAACATCAACTCTTTGAGTGCCTAACCTAACTTAATCTAACCTTGTCCAAGGTGCTGTCTCTGCCTTACCATTTACCTAATGTTTTCTCATTCATATAATTTCCTAAGTAATCAGTCAAGTCTCTATGCACTTATGCAAGCATCTACCTCAGTATCATTGTAAAATTTTACTCTTAAATCTAATCTTACCCTATTCTTTTTAAATTTTAAATTTAATTGTCCTGATTTATGTCATTTATTGAAATTAATTATTGATCTCATTTTGTTCTCTTAATTAAGTTCATACTAATTATAGGTTAAAAATTAAGCTTATATAGATAATTATCTTTAAGATTATTTTACTTTACATTCATCATTTGTCAATTTTTTTATATATTCATCTTGACAGTCTCTACTGATTTTTTGTTCTCTCCGCCAAACTTGTGTATCCTCCATGGCTATCTAGTGATCTTAATTCTGCTTCTAATTGTTTCAATTCTTTTGTTTACTTGCATTTATTGTTGTGTTTTGCTATAATTATTCTCTAATTATAGCAGACTTAGTTATTATGTAAGCATTTACCTCAGTGTCTTAATAAAATCTTGCTCATAAATATAATCTTACCCTGTTATTTTTTTTTAATTTTTAAACTTAATTGTAATTTGATTTATACATCATTTATTATAATTAATTATTGAGCTCATGATTGTTTTCTTAAGTTCATACTAATTATAGGTTCACAACTAAGCTTTATTAAATAATTTATTCTTAAGATTATTTTTACTTTACGATTATTAATTGTCTCTTTATTTTTTGCTATATATTATTCTTGTCAGTCTACTGATTTTTTCTTCTCTCTTAACCTAACTACTGTATCCTTCCTGGCTATCTACGGGGATATTTACTCTACTTCTAATTGTTTCTATTTTTTGTGTATCTACGTTTATTGTTGTGTTTTGCTATAATTACTTTCTATTTACAGCAGATCTGGTATTTAACTATTCCTGTAAATGCTTATCTTATTGTATCGTGACATTATTGTATCTATATGCTTACTGATATTGATCCTGATCGAAATCTTCTGTCCCATACCCACACAAATCAGCACATTGATCATCATTATTGTAGGTATTACACAGCAAATCTTGCAAAAAACAAACTCCTAAATAGCACCTGCTTATCAGTTTACAACCAAAATGTTAGGTCACTTGGTAAACATTTTGATGATATAAATGCACTACTCACAGCACTAGGTACTAAGTTATCATTCATCATTTTAACAGAAACTTGGCTAAGCAATGACTATATCCAACTCTACAATTTAGCTGGTTATAAAGTCATTCATAACTGCAGGCCTAACAAAAAAGGAGGTGGCACAGCAATATATTACAAAGATACCTTCATCTGCAATTATGTCATTAGTGATAGAGACGACTATTGTGAATATATCTTTGCCAAGTTCTCCAGTAAATCCCTTAAATCCTCCCTGACTATCGGTGCCATCTATAGATTTCCTAATACCAACAGTAGCTTTCATTCTCTAGACAATGTAAGGAATCTTATCATAAATAACAATCTCAACAAAAATCACATCATTCTGGGAGGTGATTTCAATATTGACCTGGGTCTTCAAAACAACCCTCAAGTTGACTATTTCCGTAACAGCATGCACTCCTGTATGCTAATCCCCACAATCACCAAGCCCACCCGAGTCACTCAAACATCTGCCACTACCCTGGATCACTTATGGACTAATATAACAGCTCCCCTTACATCTGGGGTAATCTATGACAGAACAACTGACCACTATCCCTACCTTCCTCATAGCAAACATGGACACAACACCACCAGAAAGCAAGAAACTCTCTTTCAGGCTTTAGTCTGAAAGCTTTAAATTAGCTTTGAATTAGCTTTAGGCAATCTCTCTAATGCACTTCACAATATTAACTGGGAATCTGAATTTAATAATATACAGGATATAAACTCATTAACAAACCTCTTTCTCTCCAAAACTCATAGCCTCTACAACACTCACTGTCCCCTCCTTACCAAACAAGTAGCTGATAAAAAAAAAAAACCGTGACTCACAAGTGGCATAATTAAATCAATCAACAAAAAACATGAATATGAAAAGAAATTTAGGATTGGCCTAGTTACAAAGGAAGTAGTTAAGAGGTACTCATCAGTGCTTACCAGTATCATAAGAAAAGCTAAACTTTCATATTATGAGACTAGATTCAAAGAAGCAAAAGGCAACATGAAAAGCACATGGAAAACCATCTCTAATATCCTAGGAACTAAACAACACTCCCACAACCAGATAACACTCTCTAAGGATGGCCTTACACCGTCATCTGATTTAGAAATGGCGAATGAATTTAATAGCTTCTTTTCATCGGTTGGTGCTAACCTTGCCAGTAAAATCCCACAGACTCAGACACATATCAACACATATCTCTCAGGCAGCTATCCAAACTATCTTCTCCTTTCACCAGTTAGCCCAACAGAAGTTGTGTCCATCATACACTCACTAAAAACCAAAGCTGGGAACATCAGTGAAATCCCATCAATTGTATACAAGAGCGCCTCCCATGCCCTTGGGCCACCTATAGCTCTGCTGTTCAACAAATCCTTTGAGTGTCATACCTTCCCTGATATCCTTAAAAAAGCAAGAGTAGCGTCAGTTCATAAAGGAGGTAATCCGGCAGACATAAACAACTATAGACCAATATCGAACCTACCCATACTATCAAAAATATTTGAAAAAATTATCTACAAACAGCTCTACTAATATCTCGTAAAATTCGACATTCTTAGCCCCTGTCAGTTTGGCTTCCGCTCCCAAAAGAGTACCAACGATGCAATTATTAGTCTTCTTGATATAATTTACTCAGCCCTTGACAAAAATGAGTTTCCGATTGGACTCTTCATTGACCTGAGAAAGGCCTTTGATACTGTTAATCACAATTACCTCTTACGTAAACTCCATCATTATGGAATCCGAGGCCATACACTGGACTATATCCAATCTTATCTTAGTGATAAACACCAATGTGTAGCCATCAATAATATAACCTCTCCCACTCTACCAATAACCGGTGGAGTGCCACAGGGCAGCATCTTAGGACCTCTCCTATTTCTTATATACATCAATGATCTGCCTAATGTCTCTAACATTCTGAAACCTATTTTGTTTGCTGATGATACTACCCTCATCTACTCTAACCCCAACCCACATACACTAAATAATGTTGTTAATAATGAACTAAAAAAAGTCCACTTATGGATGTCAACCAACAAACTAACACTTAACATAGAAAAGACCTACTACATCTTATTTGGAAGCAAATCTACAAATGCAATTCAGCTTTAGATAGACAATGTAAACATTAGCAATAAAAATGATGGAAAATTTCTCGGCCTATTCCTAGACAAGAGACTCCACTTCAGTACCCACATCCAACACATAACTAAGAAAGTCTCTAAAACAGTTGGTATACTCTCCAAAATCAGATATTATGTACCTGACTCTGCTCTTGTCTCTCTATATTATGCACTAATCTATCCCTATCTTAATTATGGTATCTGTGCATGGGGTTCAACCACTGCAAACCACTAGTAATAATGACTGAGGAAGCTAGTGATTTGTCTCTCCTAGCAGGGACAGCTAGGCATATGTTTCCAAACAGGAGAAAGTTGTGCCAGGCTTGGATGGTTCCGGGAGAGTCATTGACCTTCTTCAAGAGGTTGGATAGTTTGGCTACCGCTTGGGGGCGGGCAGCTTTGGGGATGTGCTGCAAGGTTCCAACCGATGTTGCTTTGATAGCTTCTAATAGGTTCTCAGTCGAAATGAAGCTGTTGAAGGTGTTTTCCCTGACTGCTGGTGTGGGATCCTGATTGATACTCTCTTTGGGAGGGCGCCACATACCCGAACAATCGGTTCCGTTGTGAGCATGCTTGCGCACATCCCCGTTACGCTTGAGTCTCCACACCTTGTCACACACTTGGCATGTGCCGTACCTGTCGGCGATTGATGGCTCCTCTTGGCTGAGAGAAGCCTGGCTGTCAGTCGTGACCTGCGACATCGGCGGGCGCTGGGCGGGTGCTGGGTGGCCGCTGGGCGGATGATGGGTGGGCGCTGGTCGGATGATGGACGGGCGCAGGGTGGGCGCTGGGCGGGCGCTGGGTGGACGCTGGATGGGCGCTGGGCGGATGATGGGTGGGCGCTGGTGGGATGATGGGTGGGCGCTGGGTGGACGCTGGATGGGCGCTGGGCGGGCGTTGGGCGGGCGCTGGGCGGTCGTAGCGTGGGGGGTGGACACAGGGAAGTAGCGGTTGCGGTTGTGTGGGGCTGGGGGGGGGGGAGACCGGCACCTCTCGACTCGTGGGTTGGGTGACGGTACACACTTGAGGGTATGGGAGAGGGGGGAGGAGGGGTGGCAGAGGGGTGACACTTACACGTTTGTATAATTTCGAGATATATCACTGCACAATATTGTACACTTGTAATCTGGTTCACTGTGGACTCGATGCACTTAAACCACAATACCTGTTTCCTGAGAGCTGAGGTATCTAGTTTTCAGGGATGTTTTCATAAACACTTACACACGGGACACCCCCGTCGTCTGACCGCATACATCCCATCGGCCCCCCACCCACCAAACCCCAATCATAGCTGAGGGAGCCCCTCAGGGTGCGTTTGTTGGCCCTCACTGTAGTTCAGACGCTTCCACGCTGCCTATCCACTTCTTTGATCATCAGAGTTGCGCGGCATTAGGTAACGGGGTACTCTCTCTGCGGGACAATCAGCTGTGGTAAGGCTTCTCATATTAAAGTCATTAACCTCGCTGTGTCTTGCATGTGATCCTCATGACTTTTGGCAGAGAAGGCCATGTTGTCAATACCTGTCGGTCACTGCCTCGCCGAATATAACTGTATTCGGTGTCGATTGGGGCCGTGAGGCAGAGAGTCACGGAAAATCGGAGGGCCTGTGGTGTGAAACGTGTGCCGGTTGCTGACTTTTGGGTTGCTAATGGAAGTCACCTCCATGGGGAACTGCTACACCTCTAAGTCAGGCAGTATCATGTTGTCATAGCTTCTAGGCAAGTCACAGCTGCTTGGTCGACAATGGGGCAATACCAGCTGGATTTCTTGTTAGCATCACAAGGTGGGGGTGAGGTGCTGGCCCTGCAAGAGAGGACCAGCACCTCACCACCACACACACACACACCCGTAATTACATAAGTGTAATTACCTAAGTGTAGTTACAGGATGAGAGCTACGCTCGTGATGTCCCGTCTTCCCAGCACTCTTTGTCATATAATGCTTTGAAACTACTGACGGTCTTGGCCTCCACCACCTTCTCACCTAATTTGTTCCAACCGTCTACCACTCTGTTTGCGAAAGTGAATTTTCTTATATTTCTTCGGCATCTGTGTTTAGCTAGTTTAAATCTATGACCTCTTGTTCTTAGAGTTCCAGGTCTCAGGAAATCTTCCCTATCGATTTTATCAATTCCTGTTACTATTTTGTGTGTAGTGATCATATCACCTCTTTTTCTTCTGTCTGCTAGTTTTGGCATATATAATGCCTCTAAGCTCTCCTCGTAGCTCTTGCCCTTCAGTTCTGGGAGCCACTCAGTAGCATGTCTTTGCACATTTTCCAGTTTGTTGATGTGCTTCTTAAGATATGGGCACCACACAACCGCTGCATATTCTAGCTTTGGCCTAACAAAAGTCGTGAACAATTTCTTTAGTATATCGCCATCCATGTATTTAAAAGCAATTCTGAAGTTAGAAAGCGTGGCATAGGCTGCTCGCATAATATTCTTTATGTGGTCCTCAGGTGATAGTTTTCTATCTAGAACCACCCCTAGATCTCTTTCTTTATCAAAATTCTTTAAAGATTTCTCACATAATATATAGGTTGTGTGAGGTCTATGTTCTCCTATTCCACATTCCATAACATGGCATTTATTAACATTAAATTCCATTTGCCAAGTGGTGCTCCATATACTTATTTTGTCCAGTTCATCTTTAAGGGCATGACAATCATCTAAGTTTCTTATCTTCCTTATTATCTTAGCATCATCAACATGTTCATATAATTCTGTATCCCAACTGGTAGATCATTTATGTAGACAATAAACATCACTGGTGCAGGAACTGAACCCTGTGGTACTCCACTTGTGACATTTCTCCAGTCCGATACATTGCCTCTGATCACTGCTCTCATTTTTCTATCAGTCAGAAAAATTTTCATCCATGTTAGAAGCTTTCCTGTCACCCCTCCAATATTTTCCAGTTTCCAGAACAACCTCTTATGTGGAACTCTGTCGAAAGCCTTTTTTAGGTCTAGATAGATGCAGTCAACACAACCATCTCTTTCCTGTAATATCTCTGTTGCTCGATCATAGAAACTGAGTAAATTCGATACACAGGATCTTCCAGATCGAAAACCATACTGTCTGTCTGATATTATATCATTTCTCTCCAGGTGTTCTACCCATTTAGTTTTAATTATTTTTTCCAATATTTTGACTATTACACTTGTCAATGATACATGTCTATAATTAAGGGGGTCTTCCCTGCTTCCACTTTTGTAGATTGGAACTATATTAGCCTTTTTCCACACATCAGCTACAACTCCTGTAAACAGGGATGCCTGAAAAATCTGTTGAAGTGGAATGCTGAGCTCAGGTGCACATTCTCTCAGAACCCATGGTGAAACTCCATCTGGACCAACTGCTTTGTTCTTACTCCTTGAGCATTTTTTCCACTTCGCTTCTAGACACCTCTATGTGCTCTATGTTGTTCTCTGGAATTCCTATTGAATCTGGTTCCCTGAAGATTTCATTTTGTACAAACACACTTTGGAACTTTTCGTTTAATGTTTCACACATTTCCTTTTCATTTTCCGGGAATCTATTTCCCATTTCCAATCTCTGAATATTATCCTTTACCTGCAATTTGTTGTTTATGAATTTATGGAACAGACCTGGTTCTGTTTTACATTTGTCTGCAATCCCTTTTTCAAAATTTCTTTCTGCCTCTCTAATCACTGCCGTGTAGTTGTTTCTCGAATCTTTGTATGGCTGGTATGTTTGGGGTTTGGCCTCTTCCTGTATTGATTCCATTTTTGTGTCTTTTGGTATCTGGCCCTCTCGCAATTTCTGTTGTACCAATCCTGTTTCCTAGTTCTGCATCTCTGTTTTGGTATAATTTTTTTTGTTCCTGTATCATATATTTCACAAAACTTGACATACATCTCATTCACTTTCTTGCCTAGCAACAAGTCTGTCCAATTATACTCACTAAAAAAAATTCTAAGGTTGCCATAGTGTACTCTCCTAAAGTCAGGTTTTTCAATTTCACCAACTTTCATATTTTCTTCCAGATTATAACGTATTGCATGCTTTATTCCCAAAAAAAACATGGTCACTTTTACCCAAGGGAGGAAGGTACTGAATGTCAAATATTTCTTCCTCCTTCCTGGTAAATATCAAATCTAGCATGGAGGGAACGTCCCCTTCCCTCATCCTCATAGCTTGCTTAACATGTTGATACAAGAATGTTTCTAGGATGAGGTCTACAAATTTACATGTCTAAAAATCTTCTGTTTTAGCTTCATATGCTTCCCAGTCTATGGATTTCAAGTTGAAGTTGCCAACTATGAACAGTCGTTGTTACGGACCCGAGCCCAGCGTCCGAGCACGGAGCAGTGACGACCACGCCATCTGTGGGTCAGCTCCCGAAACACCCCTCCAAATGGACGACGCCATCTAGTGAGGACGAGATATACCGGCCACAAGGGCTAGTTTCCCGTCCTAATCAGCTCGTGACTTAGCCGCTGCTGACCTCTGGTGAGGTGGCGCTTAGACAGCAACGCCATCTATGGAGTGGATAGGTGGGCGTTTGTGTCTAAGCCTGTAAGTGAGGTGCCCTAGAGTGTAACTAGTACTGATAACGTGTCTGATTACAGAGTCGACCTGGGACTGCTGTAATGGACGTTGGATCAGTCTACCCAAGGCAGCCATAGAACCTCCACGCATTTGCTGCTGAAGCTGTGAGTCATCCCCCCCCCCCCCCCCTGGATGAACACTGTTGTGTTAGCCTGCCTGTGAGGTGGCAGAACCAGGGATTGTCGTACCCAGGGCTGACTGGTGGAGAAGACTAGCCACTGGGGTGTTGTGGTGAGGAGAGTGATCTGTGGAATCACACGAGGCTCCTGCCTAGGGCTCGCAACCCTAGTATCGGTCGTGGAGTGGCCTACGCAGAGTAGCTGATTGGAACCTGCCAGCTACAGGCTTGATTTGTGGTTGAAGGCCTCCACAACGGTGCCCCCAGTGGAACTGTTATTTGGCTGGCCTGTGGCCGGGGTAGACTCGCTAGGAGAATCCAATGATTCGTCGAGAGGCCACGAGAAGAGGATCAAGGGCTAAAGCATCGTTGAGCACCGTGGAGCATCCTGTGTCTTCGAAGAAGTTATTGTAAATAAGTGTAGTAATAGCAACCCCGCTTGTGACGGTTTATATACTTATTTATTGTTGATGGAATAATTATATATTTAAGTTTAAGTGCAGTTTTATCCCTTCCCCTTTAATTTACTTGCGTTACGGAGCACACCCCTTGAAAGCCACTAATAGCTTGGGGCCGGATACCCTAACTCTACTAACATCAGAGAAAGAACCCAGTTGCGACCCAATAGGGCCGTAACAGTCGTGAACTATCGTTATCCGCTCTTGCTATGATCTCTCTCATTATTGTTATAAGACCTTCTCGTTTACTATCTAGCTCCCCCTTTGACCATGTGCTGCTTGGTGGTGGACTATATGCATTTATGATCATTAGTTTATCATCCTCATGGCAGATCTTTTGTGCTCTTATGTCAACTTCTTGTGGATTGGCAGTCATTATTTCGTTCACCTTTAGGTGTTCTTTCACCAGCACAGCAACGCCACCGCCTTTTCCTAATTTTTCTGTCCCGTCTCCAAATTGAGTAGCCCCTTGGGAATATGACCTCATTTAAAATAACGTCTTCATGTTTTGTTTTGAGTGCAACAATGTCTGGTATCTGGATCTGTATTACATCACTTAACTCCAGTATCTTCGATCTTACTCCATGTATGTTGGGTTATGCAATCTTCAGGAACTTGTTCCCCCTATTTTTATTTATTCTTATTAGTGTGTGTGTGTGTGTGTGTGTGTGTGTGTGTGTGTGTGTGTGTGTGTGTGTGTGTGTGTGTGTGTACTCACCTATTTGTGCTTGCGGGGGTTGAGCTTTGGCTCTTTGGTCCCGCCTCTCAACTGTCAATCAACTGGTGTACAGATTCCTGAGCCTACTGGACTCTATCATATCTACATATAAAACTGTGTATGGAGTCAGCCTCCACCACATCACTGCCTAGTGCATTCCATCCGTTAACTACTCTGACACTGAAAAAGTTCCTTCTAACGTTTCTGTGGCTCATGTGGGTACTCAGTTTCCACCTGTGTCCCCTTGTTCGCGTCCCACCAGTGTTGAATAGTTTATCCTTGTTTACCCGGTCGATTCCTCTGAGGATTTTGTAGGTTGTGATCATGTCTCCCCTTACTCTTCTGTCTTCCAGTGTCGTAAGGTGCATTTCCCGCAGCCTTTCCTCGTAACTTCATTGCCTCTTAGTTCTGGGACTAGTCTAGTGGCATACCTTTGGACTTTTTCCAGCTTCGTCTTGTGCTTGACAAGGTACGGGCTCCATGCTGGGGCCGCATACTCCAGGATTGGTCTTACATATGTGGTGTACAAGATTCTGAATGATTCCTTATACAGGTTCCTGAACGCTGTTCTGATGTTAGCTAGCCTCGCATATGCCGCAGACTTTATTCTTTTTCTGTGGGCTTCAGGAGACAGGTTTGGTGTGATATCAACTCCTAGATCTTTCTCTCTGTTCGTTTCATTAAGTACTTCATCTCCTATTCTGTATCCTGTGTTTGGCCTCCTATTTCCACCACCTAGTTTCATTACTTTGCATTTACTCGGGTTGAACTTCAACAGCCATTTGTTGGACCATTCACTCAGTCTGTCTAGGTCATCTTGCAGCCTCCTACTATCGTCCTCAGTTTCAATCCTCCTCATAATTTTTGCATCATCGGCAAACATTGAGAGAAACGATTCTATACCCTCTGGAAGATCATTTACATATATCAGAAACAGTATAGGTCCAAGGACTGACCCCTGCGGTACTCCACTCGTAACGTCTCGCCAATCTGAGACCTCACCCTTCACACTGACTCGTTGTCTCCTGTTACTTAGGTACTCCGGTATCCAACGGAGTACCTTTCCTTTCACTCCAGCCTGCATCTCCAGTTTTTTCACTAGCCTCTTGTGTGGCACTGTGTCAAAGGCTTTCTGACAATCCAAAAATATGCAGTCTGCCCACCCCTCTCTTTCTTGCCTTATTTTTGTTGCCTGGTCGTAGAATTCAAGTAACCCTGTGAGGCAGGACCTGCCTTCCCTGAATCCATGTTGATGCTGTGTTACAAAGTTCTTTCGCTCCAGGTGCTCCACTAGCTTTCTTCGCACAATCTTCTCCATCATCATGCATGGTATGCAGGTTAGGGACACTGGTCTCTAATTCAGTGCCTCTTGTCTATCCCCTTTCTTGTATATCGGGACTACGTTAGCTGCTTTCCAAATTTCTGGCAGTTCCCCTGTTGCCAGTGATTTGTTATACACCATGGAGAGCGGGAGGCACAGTTCTTCTGCTCCTTCCTTTAGTATCCAAGGGGAGATTCCATCTGGGCCTATAGCCTTTGTCACATCCAATTCTAGTAAACACTTTCTTACTTCCCCGCTGGTAATCTCAAACTCTTCCAGTGGTTCCTGGTTAGCTATTCCCTCTCTTATCTCTGGGATTCCTCCCTGCTCTAAGGTGAAGACCTCTTGGAATTTCTTATTCAGTTCCTCACACACTTCCTTGTCGTTTGTAGTGAATCCTTCTGCTCCTATCCTTAATTTCATAACCTGTTCCTTTACTGTTGTTTTTCTCCTGATGTGGCTATGCAGCAATTTAGGCTGAGTCTTTGCCTTGCTTGCGATGTCATTTTCGTATTGTTTTTCTGCCTCTCTTCTCATCCTAACATATTCATTCCTGGCATTCTGGTATCTTTCACTGCTCTCCAGTGTCCTGTTATTCCTATAGTTTCTCCATGCCCTTTTACTTTGCTGCTTAGCTAGCCTACATCTCTGATTAAACCATGGGTGTGTGTGTGTGTGTGTGTGTGTGTGTGTGTTTGTGCGTGTGTGTGTATGTGTGTGTGTACTCATCTAGTTGTACGAACCTAGTTGTGCTTGCAGGGGTTGAGCTCTGGCTCTTTGGTCCTGCCTCTCAACCGTCAATCAACTGGTGTACAGATTCCTGAGCCTACTGGGCTCTATCATATGAAACTGTGTATGGAGTCAGCCTCCAGCCTGGAGTGATATCACTGCCTAAGGCATTCCTCGGGTTAACTACTCTGACACTGAAAAAGTTCTTTCTAACGTCCCTGTGGCTCATTTGGGTACTCAGTCTCCACCTGTGTCCCCTTGTTCGCGTACCTCCCGTGTTAAACAATTTATCCTTTTCTACCCTGTCAATTCCTCTGAGAATTTTGTAGGTTGTGATCATGTCTCCCCTTACTCTTCTGTCTTTTAGTGTCGTGAGATGCATTTCACGCAGCCTTTCCTTACACCTCATGCCTCTTAGTTCAGGGACTAGCCTAGTGGCATACCTCTGAACTTTTTCCAGCTTAGTCTTGTGCTTGACAAGGTACGGGCTCCATGCTGGGGCCGCATACTTCAGGATTGGTCGTATATATGTGGTATACAATGTTCTGAATGATTCCTTACTCAGGTTCCTGATGACTGGTTTTGATGTTAGCCAGCCTCGCGTATGCCACAGATGTACTTATTCCTATGTGGGCTTCAGGAGACAGGTTTGGTGTGATATCAACTCCTAAATCTTTCTCTCTGTCCGTTTCATGAAGTGTTTTATCTCCCATTCTGTATCCGGGGTTGGGCTCCTGTTTCCACCGCCTATTTTTATTTTCTTACATTTACTCTGGTTTAACTTTAGTAGCCATTTGTTGTGCCATTCATTCAGTTTGTCTAGGTCACTTGTAGCCTCATACTATCTTATTCTGTTTTAATCCTCATATTTTTGGCATCGTCAGCAAACATTGAGAGAAATGATTCTGTATCCTCTGGGAGATCATTTACATATATCAAAAACAGCATAGGTCCAAGGACTGACTCCTGCAGCACTCCACTGGTGACGCCTCTCCAACCCATGTTGATGCGGTGTTATCTTCAGTTCTCTTCAAAGTTCTTTATCTTCAGATGATCCACTAGCTTTTTACGCACAAGCTTCTCCAACAGCTTGCATGGTATGCAAGATAGGGACAGTGGCCTGTTATTCAGTTCCTCCTGTCTTTTCCTTCTGTATATCGGGACTACAATATCCGTCTTCCAAATTTTTGGCAATTCCCCTGTTACCAGTGATTTGTTATACATTATGGAGAGTGGAAGGCACCGTGCTTTTGCTCCTTCCTTTCACAATCTCACAGGTGAGATTCCCTCTGAGCATATAGCCTTTGTCACAACCAACTCTAGTAAAAGCTTCCTTCCATCCCCACTGGTACTCTCACACTCTTCTAGTTGTGCCTGGTTAACTATTCCCTCTCCTATCTCTGGTACTTCTTCTTGCTCTAATGTGATGACCTTTTTGAATTTGAATTTCTTATTCAGTTCCTTGCACACTTCCTTGTCATTTGTAGTGAATCTGTCTGCCCCTATCCTCATTTTCATTACCTGTTCCTTTACTGCTCTTTTCTCCTGATGTGGCTGTGCAGCAATTTCGGTTGAGTCTTTGCCTTGCTTGTGATGTTATTTTCGTATAGCCCTTCTGCCTCTCTTCTCAACCTGACATATTCATTCCTGGCTCTCTGGTATCTTTCTCTGCTCTCAAGTGACCGGTTATTTCTGTAGTTTCTCCACGCCCTTTTACTTTGTTGCTTAGCTAGCCTGCATCTCTGATTAAATCATGAGTTTTTCATCTGCATTTCGTTGTTATCCTTTTGAACCGGGACAAACTTGTCTGCTGTCTCCTTACACTTCTGCGTGATGTATTCCATCATGTCTTGGGCCGTCTTTCCCCTGAGCGCTGTTTCCCATGTAACATCTGTTAGGAATTGTCTTATCTCCTCATAGTTTCCCTTTCGGAATGCCAGCCATGAAAACTTTGTTTTCAGTTCCCCTCCTCGAGTTCATTAACCCTTCTTCAACTTGATACTCAACCGTCAGTACACTTTGGTCGCTCATTCCTACTGGGGCCTCAAAACCGATTTCCCTTATGTCGGAGTCGTTCAGAGTGAAGACTAGTTCGAGTCTCGCTTGTTCATCGATTCCTTTCACGCTTGTGGATTCCCTGACATGCTGGCTTAAAAAGTTTGTTGTCGCTACCTGTGTTTCGTGTGTATGTACTTACCTAGTTGTGCTTGCAGGGGTTGAGCTCAGGCTTTTTGGTCACCGCCTTTCAACTGGTGAACAGATTCCTTAGCCTAGTCGCTCAATCATATCTACACTTGGAACTGTGTATGGAGTCTGCCTCCACCACATCACTTCTGTCACGGACCTTGGCGCCATCTACGATCCAGGGGCCGAACTACAGCAGTTGACCCTCCCATTAATCAGTTTCCCATCTTGTAGTCGGCCAGGATGAAAGATGACGAGTAACACGGACGATGGATGGGAGTCAGTGAAGTCGGGACAGTGGAAGATTTGGGTCGACCTGAAGGTGCTAGCCAAGTGGGCTAGTTGAGCGTAGCTGATTTTACTGATTGAGCGTCCCAGTGAGTATGCAACGAACGTGGAGCATCGAAGACTTCATCAGAGGCACTTTGTGTCCGTCATCCGTGAAGCAGACGAGAGTTAGGGCTAGCAACGCCACTCCAGTTGACCTCGCATTGACTTCTATATTATAATGGTGATGGGAAGTAATAACGGGTTATTTTAAGTCTAATTCTTTTAATTTTACCTTTTTAAATATTACACTATATTTCCCCCAAGATTAGGGTTCTCTGAACTTTAGTCGGATCATAGTTTAAAAAGAACCCAGTTACGAAGGGTTCGTAACAACTTCCTAATTCATTCCCTTGTCTACTACTCTGACACTGACAAAAATCTTTCTAATGTCTCTATTGCTCATCTGGGCACTCAATTTCCACCTCCCCTCGTGCAAGTGCCCCTTGTCTTTATCTACCCCTGTCAATTCCACTGAGAATCTTGTATGTGGTGATCATGTCCCCCATAACTCTTATGAGGTTTAATTCCCGTAGTCCATCCTCGTAGCTCATACCCCTCAGTTCGGGTATTAGTCTGGTGGCAAACCTTCGTACCTTTTCCAGTTTAGTGTTTTGCTTGACTAAATATGGACTCCATGCTGGGACCGCATACTCCAGGATTGGTCTGACACATGTGGTATACAAAGCTCTGAATGATTCTTTACACATGTTTCTAATGGCTGTTCTTATGTTAACCAACCTGGCATATGCCACTGATTTTATCATGAGATGGGCTTCAGGGGACAGGTCTGGCGTGATATCAACCCCCAGGTCTTCCTCTCTCTCTCTCTCTCTCTCTCTCTCTCTCTCTCTCTCTCTCTCTCTCTCTCTCTCTCTCTCTCTCTCTCTCTCTCTGACTCTTGAAGTATTTCATCTCCCACATGATACCTTGTATCTGGTCTCCTGCTCCCTTCACCTATCTTCAATACATTATATTTACTTTGGTTAAACTCTAACAACCATTTGTTCGACCATTCCTACAGCTTGTCCAGGTCTTCTTGAAGCCTCAAGCTTTCCTCCTCTGTCTTAATCCTTCTCATAATTTTGGCTTCGTCAGCAAACATTGAGAGGAATGAGTCTATATCCTCTGGGAGATCATTTACGTAAATCAGAAACAAAATAGGTCCGAGTATAGAGCCCTGCGTGACTCCATTGGTGACTTCACGCCACTCTGAGGTCTCGCCCCTCATTAACTCTGCTTCCTATTGCTTAGGTACTCCTTTATCCACTGGAGCACCATACCAGTTACTCTTGCCTAGTTTCTCCAGCTTATGCATCAGCCTCATATGGGGTACTTTATCAGGTTTTCCGATAATTCAAGAAAATGCAGTCCGGCAATTCTTCTGCTGCTTAATCTTTGTCACCTGGTCGTTGAATTCTATTAAGCCTGTAAGGCAAGATTTACCCTCCCTGAACCGATGTTGATTAGTTGTCACGATGTCCCTTATCTCCAGATGTGTTACTAGGTTTTTTTTCTCGCGATCTTGTCCATCACCTTGCATGGTATAAAAGTTAAGGACACTGGCCTGTAGTTCAGTGTCTCTTGTCTGTCACCCTTTTTGTATATTGGGACTACTTTAGCCGTCTTCCATATGTCGGGTAGGTCTCCCATCTCCAGTGACCTACTATACACTATGGAGAGTGGCAAGCAAAGTGCTTCTGCACACTCTTTCAATACCTATGGTAAGATTCCGTCTGGGCCAACAGCCTTTCTCACGTTCAGATCCAAACGAAATCATCTCTTGTGATTTCAAACCCTTCCAAGGCCGCCTAGTTTACCTCTCCTAGTGCAGTGATCTCACCTCGTTCTATTGTGAAGACCTCTTGGAGCTTCTTGTTGACTTCTTCACACACATCTTTGTCATTCTGTGTACCTGTCCTCGCCTGTTCTAAGTTTCTTCACCTGTTCCTTCACTGTTGTTTTCCTCCTGATATGACTGTGCAGTAGTTTTGGCTCGGTCTTGGCTTTATTAACTATATCATTTTCATACCTTTTCTCAGCTGCTCTTCTCACTTACATACTCCTATTTGGTTCTCTGGTATCTCTCTCTACTTTCTGGTGTTCTGTTATTTCAGAAGTTCCTCCTTAACCTTTTGTTCAGTTCCATTGCTTCCATACATGCCCTATTAAACCAAGGATTCTTCTTTTGCTGTTCGGTTTATTCCTGTCGGGCCGGGATAAACCTGTTTACTACCTACTGACACTTTTAGGTGACATTGTCCATCATATCTTGTACGGACTTAGTTCTCAGTTCTGTGTCCCAATGTATATCCCATAGAAATTTTCTCATTTTCTCATAATTTACCTTTCGGTATGCCAGCCCTTTGTTTCCCAGTTCTTATTTTGGGGAGATAAATCCTAGCTCTACCAGGTAATCAAAGATCAGTACACTGTGATCACTCATTCATAAGGGGGCTTCAAACATAAGTTCCCTTATATGCGACTCATTTACAGTAAATATTAGATCAGGTATAGCTGGTTCGTCCTCTCCTCTAATTTTTGTCGGTCCCTTGATGTGTTGGCTTAGAAAGTTTCTTGTTGCCACGTCCAGCTGCTTAGCTCTCAAAGTGTCTGGTCCTCCATGTGGGTCTCTGTTCTCCCACTCTATATTCCCGTGGTTGAAGCCTTCCATGATTAGTAGTCTGGATCCGTTCCTGCTAGCGATAGAAGCTACTCTCTCTCTCTATTATATTAATGGTGGCAATGTTTCCATCTTCTGTCGTTTGGTGGGGGTTATATTTGACTACTACTATAATCTTTTGTCCTCCAATTACTGTGTGTGTGTGTAAATTTGTTCGGTATCAATAAAATCTAACTCTTACGGGCAATAGTATGCTTGAGTTTAATTTATCCATAAAAATGAAAGTGCAACAAGGACCATAATAACCTACAACTTGAACATCCTTGTTGTTCTAGTTGCAGGTTGGTATAATCATATAGTGACGTGTGTTGTATAGATAATGTACATGTAAATGTCATGTATAACAATAAATGGTAAAAACCATCTTGCTTTTGTCTCAATCCATTATAGTCGGCTAATAATTGTGGGATTCAAGAACTATAATAATGTTTTAATGACATAATTAACACATGTTTGCTTTAGTCTTAAGAAGATTTGTTCAGATAACGACTGGTAGGATGCATAATATCTTTATTAGTAATATTGTTTAACTAACATTGTCAACTCCTTGTTTTCTTTGTCTCAAGCTTGTGTGATCATATGCCAGCTTGGTTGATGATGGATATCCTCAGCGATCATCTTGTTTTTTCTAACAATGATAGCACAATGTTCCTCTCTTCTCGAGTCAATATAGTTAAAGACTACTAGTGTGAAGCAGGATATCAGTTATAGTAATACACCATTCCCCACTCCCTCGTCCGATGCATTCCCAAATGATCTGAGGTTCCCATCAGAAAATTGGGAACATCAAATGATCTGATGTTCCCATCACTGATATATAAAACCCCCCAGATAAAACACAAAATGAAAAAAAAAAAATGAAAAAATAAAAAATGTAAACTATTCCGACAAAATGAACGGTATGGTAAATAACACAGCTTAATTCCAATGCAATGTCACACAAAATAATTAAACCAAAATGAAAATGAATCAAAATCTATGAAAATTCAATTTTTCAATGAAATCGGAAATATTGAAAGGCATCGTAACATGTGCAGGCGATGAGTCACGATAACGTGGCTGAAGTATGTTGACCAGACCACACACTAAAAGTTGAAGGGACGACGACGTTTCGGTCCGTCTTTACCATGGACTTGAGAATGGTCCAGGACGAACCGAAACATCGTCGTCCCTTCAACTTTTAGTGTGTGGTCTGGTCAGCATCGTAACATATTTAGTATAGTGCATGTTGCTACTACGTGCAATAGATGGCACTGTTTTTAAACAAAAAGCATGTTTTTACCCGTCACAGGTGTGGCATCTATATGTATACTTGCAAAATGAATGGTATGGTAATCAACTCTGCTCAATTTCACGCACTATCACACATAATAAATAAATTAAATTGAAAATAAATCGAAATCTACAAAAATTCAATTTGTCAATGCAATCGTAACATATTTATTATAGCGTGTGCTGCTCTTCGTGCAACAGATTGCGCTGTTTCTTAAAAAATGAATGTTTTTACCTGTCTCAGGTGTGCCATCTATACTTACACTTACGAAATGAATGGTATTGTAAATAACACAGCTCAATTCCACCGTATGTATGTATATAGTATAGTAGCATGTATATAGTAGGTATATAATAACACGCCCCTATTCGAATGCAACGGTGTGTCAGAATTTTAGAGCAATCGGTAAAGAGGTTTCGATGATTTCCCTCACATGAAAAACACATGAAA
>NC_091234.1:8110572-8250572 GCF_040958095.1 Procambarus clarkii
CTAACCAAAACATAAACCTGATAATATTCTACAAAACCAAGAAGACTTCCGAACTCCTTATCAAAAACAGCCCGAAGCCGACGGAGAACCCTCTACAGCAGTCAAGCGTTGTATACATGTACACTTGCCCCCACGAAGGATGTAACCTTCAATGTAAGTACATAGGTATGACGTCGACCAAGCTGACGAGGCGTTTGACATGCCATCTTCAATCTGGTGCCCCTAGTAATCACATGAGACAAGCCCATGACATTACTCTAACAAGAGAAATGTTGAACAAGAATACTTGCATAATAGACAAAACCCAAGATTCAAGAAGATTACAAATTCTTGAGGCAATTCACATAAGAATAGAGCGACCTACCATGAACACCCAAATCACGGAACTATTTACTCTACCCACCATGAGAGTAAGGACAAGACAAGAACATATCGATGCCAACACAGAAGACAATGTCCAACATAACAGGCCAATTACACTGGATTAATCTTTGTGTTTAGATAGGAGATGCCTCGTATGGGCCAATAAGCCTTCTGCAGCCCCTATGTTTATCCCTTATGTATCCCCCCATGTTTTCACCTTCATTATATTATCACCTGACCTAATGCGGCTATAAAATCAACTAGTATTGTAAGATCTGTTCACTTGAGAATGAACCATGGAGGTTCGAAACGTCGTGCAAATTATACAAATAAGTGTAATACACTCTATAGTAAATCACTTCTTTTCTTCACCTTAAAAGTACGAAAATGAGTTTTGGAGAACTCCTATTTCAAATAAGCCCTGATGCTAAGAAAATAGTTAGAGGGATAGAAGCCCTAAACCAGAAAATAATAAATACAGAATATGCGGTCATATTCAATGAAACATGTTTGAAAGAAAACCTGCTGCCAGTATACACCAATATATATATATATATATATATATATATATATATATATATATATATATATATATATATATATATATATATATACAACTTTAGAACACTTTCCCACCAGGAGACTCGAACCCTAGCCAGCACAGAAGCCTTCCAGCAACTGGCATAACAGGTACGCCTTAACCCACTCCACCACCTGCTCAGACCCTTGAAAGAGATGGTAATTTCGGAGTATTTATACACTCCAAAGACCACCACCTCCCAAGAGCACTAGAGCAAGTGAGGGGTCATTTTTACGTTTTTTCATCAAGTCCCTGTTAATATGGGAGAACACTGTGTCTATGCTTAAGCTCTCCTGGTGGGAAAGTGTTCTAAAGTTGTATACTTCACTCTCGTGTTTAGGAGAGTTGTGCCTTAAATATATATATATATATATATATATATATATATATATATATATATATATATATATATATATATATATATATATATTATATATATATATTATATATATATTATATATATATATTATATATATATATTATATATATATATATATATATATTATATATTATATATTATATATATTTATATATTTTATTTATATAATATACTCGCTGTACCCGGCCACGCTTTGCTCAGCCACAGCAACTTTCCCCTGTCCTCCCTCCCCCCGTTCCATTGTGCTCCCAAACACTCCCCCGTTTCCTCTTTCTCCTAACCATTCCTCATTCCCCCGTCCCCCCACCATACCCCCCTCCTCTATCCCCTCATCCTCCCCACCTTCCCCCCCTCCCCCCACTTTACCGTCCCCTCGACCTCCCCACCATTCCCCACTCCACCGTCTCCTCGTCCTCCTTATCATTCCAACCTTCCTGTCCCATTGTCCTCCCCACCATCTCCCATTTCCCTGTACCTGTGTCCTCCCCACCATTCTCTATTCTCAAGTCCCTTGATCCCCACCATCCCCAGCTCCGCCGCCCCCTCGTCCTTCCCATCATTAACCCCTCCCCTGTCCCCGCATCCTCTTCACCATCCCCCACTCCTGTCACCTCGTCCTCCTCACCATTCCCCACTTCCTTGTCCGATGCATTCCCAAATGATCTGATGTTCCGATCAGAAAATTGGGAACATCAAATGATCTGATGTTCCCATCACTGATATAAGAAAACAGTTAAAAAACGAAATAAAAACAATGAAAAAATAAAAAAATAAACTATACTCACGAAATGAATGGTATGGTAAACAACACAGCTTAATTCTAAAGCAATGCCACACAAAATAATTATATAAAAGTCAAATTTGATCGAAATCTATGAAAATTCAAGTTATCAATTAAATTGGAAACATTGAAATGGAATCGTAACATATTTAGCGTGTGTTGCTCATATGTGCAACAGATGGCACTGTTTCCTAAAGAAGGTTTTTACCTGTGACTGGTGTGGCATCTATACTTATACTTACAAAATGAATGGTATGGTAAACTACACAGCTCAATTCCATGGCAAGGTCTCACAAAATAAATAAATCAAAATGAAAATAATTCGAAATCTTTGAAAATTCAATTTGTCAATGCAATCGGTAACATTGAAATAGAATTGTAACATGTTTAGTATAGCATGTGTTGCTATTATGTACAACAGATAGCGTTGATTTTCAAAAACGGCATGTTTTTACTTTGTCACAGGTGTGTCATCTATATTGTAGGTATATAAAAACCTGCATGTATTTGAATGGAAAGCTGTGTCAAAATTTCACAGCAATAGGTGAAGATCTTTCGGAGATTTCTGCATGTGTTGGTCTTACGTCCAACAGATGGCCCTGTTTTTCAAAAAACATGTTTTTTCTGTCACAGGTGAGGCATGTATATAGTAGGTATATAAACTGTGTGAGCCTACTGTGTTGGTGATAGGGTGAGTGTGGTCACCCTGGCCTACTATGTTGGTGAGAGGGTGAGTGTTGTCTCCCTGGCCTACTGTGTTGGTGAGAGGGTGAGTGTTGTCTCCCTGGCCTACTGTGTTGGTGAGAGGGGTGAGTGTGGTCACCCTGGCCTACTGTGTTGGTGAGAGGGTGAGTGTTGTCTCCCTGGCCTACTGTGTTGGTGAGAGGGTGAGTGTTGCCTCCCTGGCCTACTGTGTTGGTGAGAGAGTGAGTGTTGTCACCTTGGCCTACTGTGTTGGTGAGAGAGTCAGTGTTGCCTCCCTGGCCTACTGTGTTGGTGAGAGGGTGAGTGTTGTCACCCTGGCCTACTGTGTTGGTGAGAGGGTGAGTGTTGCCTCCCTGGCCTACTGTGTCGGTGAGAGAGTCAGTGTTGCCTCCCTGGCCTACTGTGTTGGTGAGAGAGTGAGTGTTGTCACCCTGGCCGACTGTGTTGGTGAGAGGGTGAGTGTTGTCTCTCTGGCCTACTGTGTTGGTGAGAGAGTGAGTGTTGTCACCCTGGCCTACTGTGTTGGTGAGAGGGTGAGTGTTGCCTCCCTGGCCTACTGTGTTGGTGAGAGAGTGAGTGTTGTCACCCTGGCCTACTGTGTCGGTGAGAGAGTCAGTGTTGCCTCCCTGGCCTACTGTGTTGGTGAGAGGGTGAGTGTTGTCACCCTGGCCTACTGTGTTGGTGAGAGGGTGAATGTTGTCTCCCTGGCCTACTGTGTTGGTGAGAGGGTCAGTGTTGCTACCCTGGCCTACTGTGTTGGTGAGAGGGTGAGTGTTGTCACCCTGGCCTACTGTGTCGGTGAGAGAGTCAGTGTTGCCTCCCTGGCCTACTGTGTTGGTGAGAGGGTCAGTGTTGCCTCCCTTGCCTACTGTGTTGGTGAGAGGGTCAGTGTTGCCTCCCTGGCCTACTGTGTTGGTGAGAGAGTGAATGTTGTCTCCCTGGCCTACTGTGTTGGTGAGAGGGTCAGTGTTTCTACCCTGGCCTACTGTGTTGGTGAGAGGGTGAGTGTGGTCACCCTGGCCTACTGTGTTGGTGAGAGGGTGAGTGTTGCCTCCCTGGCCTACTGTGTTGGTGAGAGGGTGAGTGTTGCCACCCTGGCCTACTGTGTTGGTGAGAGGGTGAGTGTTGCCTCCCTGGCCTACTGTGTTGGTGAGAGGGTGAGTGTTGTCTCCCTGGCCTACTGTGTTGGTGAAAGGGTGAGTGTTGTCACCCTGGCCTACTGTGTTGGTGAGACGGTGAGTGTTGCCTTCCTGGTCTACTGTGTTGGTGAGAGGATTAGTGTTGTCTCCCTGGCCTACTGTGTTGGTGAGAGGGTGAGTGTTGTCTCCCTGGCCTACTGTGTTGGTGAGAGGATTAGTGTTGTCTCCCTGGCCTACTGTGTTGGTGAGAGGGTGAGTGTTGTCTCCCTGGCCTACTGTGTTGGTGAGAGGGTGGGTGTTGTCTCCCTGGCCTACTGTGTTGGTGAGAGGGTCAGTGTTGCTACCCTGGCCTACTGTGTTGGTGAGAGGGTGAGTGTGGTCACCCTGGCCTACTGTGTTGGTGAGAGGGTGAGTGTTGTCTCCCTGGCCTACTGTGTTGGTGAGAGGGTGAGTGTTGTCTCCCTGGCCTACTGTGTTGGTGAGAGGGTGAGTGTGGTCACCCTGGCCTACTGTGTTGGTGAGAGGGTGAGTGTGGTCACCCTGGCCTACTGTGTTGGTGAGAGGGTGAGTGTTGTCTCCCTGGCCTACTGTGTTGGTGAGAGGGTGAGTGTTGCCTCCCTGGCCTACTGTGTTGGTGAGAGGGTGAGTGTTGCCACCCTGGCCTACTGTGTTGGTGAGAGGGTGAGTGTTGCCTCCCTGGCCTACTGTGTTGGTGAGAGGGTGAGTGTTGTCTCCCTGGCCTACTGTGTTGGTGAAAGGGTGAGTGTTGTCACCCTGGCCTACTGTGTTGGTGAGACGGTGAGTGTTGCCTTCCTGGTCTACTGTGTTGGTGAGAGGATTAGTGTTGTCTCCCTGGCCTACTGTGTTGGTGAGAGGGTCAGTGTTGCCTCCCTTGCCTACTGTGTTGGTGAGAGGGTCAGTGTTGCCTCCCTGGCCTACTGTGTTGGTGAGAGAGTGAATGTTGTCTCCCTGGCCTACTGTGTTGGTGAGAGGGTCAGTGTTTCTACCCTGGCCTACTGTGTTGGTGAGAGGGTGAGTGTGGTCACCCTGGCCTACTGTGTTGGTGAGAGGGTGAGTGTTGCCTCCCTGGCCTACTGTGTTGGTGAGAGGGTGAGTGTTGCCACCCTGGCCTACTGTGTTGGTGAGAGGGTGAGTGTTGCCTCCCTGGCCTACTGTGTTGGTGAGAGGGTCAGTGTTGCCTCCCTTGCCTACTGTGTTGGTGAGAGGGTCAGTGTTGCCTCCCTGGCCTACTGTGTTGGTGAGAGAGTGAATGTTGTCTCCCTGGCCTACTGTGTTGGTGAGAGGGTCAGTGTTTCTACCCTGGCCTACTGTGTTGGTGAGAGGGTGAGTGTGGTCACCCTGGCCTACTGTGTTGGTGAGAGGGTGAGTGTTGCCTCCCTGGCCTACTGTGTTGGTGAGAGGGTGAGTGTTGCCACCCTGGCCTACTGTGTTGGTGAGAGGGTGAGTGTTGCCTCCCTGGCCTACTGTGTTGGTGAGAGGGTGAGTGTTGTCTCCCTGGCCTACTGTGTTGGTGAAAGGGTGAGTGTTGTCACCCTGGCCTACTGTGTTGGTGAGACGGTGAGTGTTGCCTTCCTGGTCTACTGTGTTGGTGAGAGGATTAGTGTTGTCTCCCTGGCCTACTGTGTTGGTGAGAGGGTGAGTGTTGTCTCCCTGGCCTACTGTGTTGGTGAGAGGATTAGTGTTGTCTCCCTGGCCTACTGTGTTGGTGAGAGGGTGAGTGTTGTCTCCCTGGCCTACTGTGTTGGTGAGAGGGTGGGTGTTGTCTCCCTGGCCTACTGTGTTGGTGAGAGGGTCAGTGTTGCTACCCTGGCCTACTGTGTTGGTGAGAGGGTGAGTGTGGTCACCCTGGCCTACTGTGTTGGTGAGAGGGTGAGTGTTGTCTCCCTGGCCTACTGTGTTGGTGAGAGGGTGAGTGTTGTCTCCCTGGCCTACTGTGTTGGTGAGAGGGTGAGTGTGGTCACCCTGGCCTACTGTGTTGGTGAGAGGGTGAGTGTGGTCACCCTGGCCTACTGTGTTGGTGAGAGGGTGAGTGTTGTCTCCCTGGCCTACTGTGTTGGTGAGAGGGTGAGTGTTGCCTCCCTGGCCTACTGTGTTGGTGAGAGGGTGAGTGTTGCCACCCTGGCCTACTGTGTTGGTGAGAGGGTGAGTGTTGCCTCCCTGGCCTACTGTGTTGGTGAGAGGGTGAGTGTTGTCTCCTTGGCCTACTGTGTTGGTGAAAGGGTGAGTGTTGTCACCCTGGCCTACTGTGTTGGTGAGACGGTGAGTGTTGCCTTCCTGGTCTACTGTGTTGGTGAGAGGATTAGTGTTGTCTCCCTGGCCTACTGTGTTGGTGAGAGGGTGAGTGTTGTCTCCCTGGCCTACTGTGTTGGTGAGAGGATTAGTGTTGTCTCCCTGGCCTACTGTGTTGGTGAGAGGGTGAGTGTTGTCTCCCTGGCCTACTGTGTTGGTGAGAGGGTGGGTGTTGTCTCCCTGGCCTACTGTGTTGGTGAGAGGGTCAGTGTTGCTACCCTGGCCTACTGTGTTGGTGAGAGGGTGAGTGTGGTCACCCTGGCCTACTGTGTTGGTGAGAGGGTGAGTGTTGTCTCCCTGGCCTACTGTGTTGGTGAGAGGGTGAGTGTTGTCTCCCTGGCCTACTGTGTTGGTGAGAGGGTGAGTGTGGTCACCCTGGCCTACTGTGTTGGTGAGAGGGTGAGTGTGGTCACCCTGGCCTACTGTGTTGGTGAGAGGGTGAGTGTTGTCTCCCTGGCCTACTGTGTTGGTGAGAGGGTGAGTGTTGCCTCCCTGGCCTACTGTGTTGGTGAGAGAGTGAGTGTTGTCACCTTGGCCTACTGTGTTGGTGAGAGGGTGAGTGTTGCCTCCATGGCCTACTGTGTTGGTGAGAGAGTGAGTGTTGTCACCCTGGCCTACTGTGTTGGTGAGAGGGTGAGTGTTGTCTCCCTGGCCTACTGTGTTGGTGAGAGAGTCAGTGTTGCCTCCCTGGCCTACTGTGTTGGTGAGAGAGTGAGTGTTGTCACCCTGGCCTACTGTGTTGGTGAGAGGGTGAGTGTTGTCTCCCTGGCCTACTGTGTTGGTGAGAGGGTGAGTGTTGTCACCCTGGCCTACTGTGTTGGTGAGAGGGTGAATGTTGTCTCCCTGGCCTACTGTGTTGGTGAGAGGGTCAGTGTTGCTACCCTGGCCTACTGTGTTGGTGAGAGGGTGAGTGTTGTCACCCTGGCCTACTGTGTCGGTGAGAGAGTCAGTGTTGCCTCCCTGGCCTACTGTGTTGGTGAGAGGGTCAGTGTTGCCTCCCTGGCCTACTGTGTTGGTGAGAGGGTCAGTGTTGCCTCCCTAGCCTACTGTGTTGGTGAGAGAGTGAATGTTGTCTCCCTGGCCTACTGTGTTGGTGAGAGGGTGAGTGTTGCTACCCTGGCCTACTGTGTTAGTGAGAGGGTGAGTGTGGTCACCCTGGCCTACTGTGTTGGTGAGAGGGTGAGTGTTGCCTCCCTGGCCTACTGTGTTGGTGAGAGAGTGAGTGTTGCCACCCTGGCCTAATGTGTTGGTGAGAGGGTGAGTGTTGCCTCCCTGGCCTACTGTGTTGGTGAGAGGGTGAGTGTTGCCTCCCTGGCCTACTGTGTTGGTCAGAGGGTCAGTGTTGCCTCCCTGGCCTACTGTGTTGGTGAAAGAGTCAGTGTTGCCTTCCTGGCCTACTGTGTTGGTGAGAGGGTTAGTGTTGTCTCCCTGGCCTACTGTGTTGGTGAGAGGGTGAGTGTTGTCTCCCTGGCCTACTGTGTTGGTGAGAGGGTGAGTGTTGTCACCCTGGCCTACTGTGTTGGTGAGAGGGTGAGTGTTGCCTCCCTGGCCTACTGTGTTGGTGAGAGGATTAGTGTTGTCTCCCTGGCCTACTGTGTTGGTGAGAGGGTGAGTGTTGTCTCCCTGGCCTACTGTGTTGGTGAGAGGATTAGTGTTGTCTCCATGGCCTACTGTGTTGGTGAGAGGGTGAGTGTTGTCTCCCTGGCCTACTGTGTTGGTGAGAGGGTGGGTGTTGTCTCCCTGGCCTACTGTGTTGATGAGAGGGTGAGTGTTGTCTCCCTGGCCTACTGTGTTGGTGAGAGGGTGGGTGTTGTCTCCCTGGCCTACTGTGTTGGTGAGAGGGTCAGTGTTGCTACCCTGGCCTACTGTGTTGGTGAGAGGGTGAGTGTGGTTACCCAGGCCTACTGTGTTGGTGAGAGGGTGAGTGTTGTCTCCCTGGCCTACTGTGTTGGTGAGATGGTGAGTGTTGTCTCCCTGGCCTACTGTGTTGGTGAGAGGGTGAGTGTGGTCACCCTGGCCTACTGTGTTGGTGAGAGGGTGAGTGTTGTCTCCCTGGCCTACTGTGTTGGTGAGAGGGTGAGTGTTGCCTCCCTGGCCTACTGTGTTGGTGAGTGAGTGAGTGTTGTCACCTTGGCCAACTGTTTTGGTGAGAGGGTGAGTGTTGCCTCCCTGGCCTACTGTGTTGGTGAGAGAGTGAGTGTTGTCACCCTGGCCTACTGTGTTGGTGAGAGAGTCAGTGTTGCCTCCCTGGCCTACTGTGTTGGTGAGAGAGTGAGTGTTGTTACCCTGGCCTACTGTGTTGGTGAGAGGGTGAGTGTTGTCTCCCTGGCCTACTGTGTTGGTGAGAGAGTGAGTGTTGTCACCCTGGCCTACTGTGTTTGTGAGAGGGTGAGTGTTGTCTCCCTGGCCTACTGTGTTGGTGAGAGAGTCAGTGTTGCCTCCCTGGCCTACTGTGTTGGTGAGAGAGTGAGTGTTGTCACCCTGGCCTACTGTGTTGGTGAGAGGGTGAGTGTTGTCTCCCTGGCCTACTGTGTTGGTGAGAGGGTGAGTGTTGTCACCCTGGCCTACTGTGTTGGTGAGAGGGTGAATGTTGTCTCCCTGGCCTACTGTGTTGGTGAGAGGGTCAGTGTTGCTACCCTGGCCTACTGTGTTGGTGAGAGGGTGAGTGTTGTCACCCTGGCCTACTGTGTCGGTGAGAGAGTCAGTGTTGCCTCCCTGGCCTACTGTGTTGGTGAGAGGGTAAGTGTTGCCTCCCTGGCCTACTGTGTTGGTGAGAGGGTCAGTGTTGCCTCCCTGGCCTACTGTGTTGGTGAGAGAGTGAATGTTGTCTCCCTGGCCTACTGTGTTGGTGAGAGGGTCAGTGTTGCTACCCTGGCCTACTGTGTTGGTGAGAGGGTGAGTGTGGTCACCCTGGCCTACTGTGTTGGTGAGAGGGTGAGTGTTGCCTCCATGGCCTACTGTGTTGGTGAGAGGGTGAGTGTTGCCACCCTGGCCTACTGTGTTGGTGAGAGGGTGAGTGTTGCCTCCCTGGCCTACTATGTTGGTGAGAGGGTGAGTGTTGCCTCCCTGGCCTACTGTGTTGGTGAGAGGGTCAGTGTTGCCTCCCTGGCCTACTGTGTTGGTGAAAGAGTCAGTGTTGCCTTCCTGGCCTACTGTGTTGGTGAGAGGGTGAGTGTTGTCTCCCTGGCCTACTGTGTTGGTGAGAGGGTGAGTGTTGTCTCCCTGGCCTACTGTGTTGGTGAGAGGGTGAGTGTTGTCACCCTGGCCTACTGTGTTGGTGAGAGGGTAAGTGTTGCCTCCCTGGCCTACTGTGTTGGTGAGAGGATTAGTGTTGTCTCCCTGGCCTACTGTGTTGGTGAGAGGGTGAGTGTTGTCTCCGTGGCCTACTGTGTTGGTGAGAGGATTAGTGTTGTCTCCCTGGCCTACTGTGTTGATGAGAGGGTGAGTGTTGTCTCCCTGGCCTACTGTGTTGGTGAGAGGGTGGGTGTTGTCTCCCTGGCCTACTGTGTTGGTGAGAGGGTGAGTGTTGTCTCCCTGGCCTACTGTGTTGGTGAGAGGGTGGGTGTTGTCTCCCTGGCCTACTGTGTTGGTGAGAGGGTCAGTGTTGCTATCCTGGCCTACTGTGTTGGTGAGAGGGTGAGTGTGGTTACCCTGGCCTACTGTGTTGGTGAGAGGGTGAGTGTTGTCTCCCTGGCGTACTGTGTTGGTGAGAGGGTGAGTGTGGTCACCCTGGCCTACTGTGTTGGTGAGAGGGTGAGTGTTGTCTCCCTGGCCTACTGTGTTGGTGAGAGGGTGAGTGTTGCCTCCCTGGCCTACTGTGTTGGTGAGTGAGTGAGTGTTGTCACCTTGGCCTACTGTGTTGGTGAGAGGGTGAGTGTTGCCTCCCTGGCCTACTGTGTTGGTGAGAGAGTGAGTGTTGTCACCCTGGCCTACTGTGTTGGTGAGAGGGTGAGTGTTGTCTCCCTGGCCTACTGTGTTGGTGAGAGAGTCAGTGTTGCCTCCCTGGCCTACTGTGTTGGTGAGAGAGTGAGTGTTGTCACTCTGGCCTACTGTATTGGTGAGAGGGTGAGTGTTGTCTCCCTGGCCTACTGCGTTGGTGAGAGGGTGAGTGTTGTCACCCTGGCTTACTGTGTTGGTGAGAGGGTGAGTGTTGCCTCCCTGGCCTACTGTGTCGGTGAGAGAGTCAGTGTTGCCTCCCTGGCCTACTGTGTTGGTGAGAGAGTGAGTGTTGTCACCCTGGCTAACTGTGTTGGTGAGAGGGTGAGTGTTGTCTCCCTGGCCTACTGTGTTGGTGAGAGAGTGAGTGTTGTCACCCTGGCCTACTGTCTTGGTGAGAGGGTGAGTGTTGCCTCCCTGGCCTACTGTGTTGGTGAGAGAGTGAGTGTTGTCACCCTGGCCTACTGTGTTAGTGAGAGGGTGAGTGTTGTCTCCCAGGCCTACTGTGTTGGTGAGAGGGTGAGTGTTGTCACCCTGGCCTACTGGGTCGGTGAGAGAGTCAGTGTTGCCTCCCTGGCCTACTGTGTTGGTGAGAGGGTGAGTGTTGTCACCCTGGCCTACTGTGTTGGTGAGAGGGTGAATGTTGTCTTCCTGGCCTACTGTGTTGGTGAGAGGGTCAGTGTTGCTACCCTGGCCTACTGTGTTGGTGAGAGGGTGAGTGTTGTCACCCTGGCCTACTGTGTCGGTGAGAGAGTCAGTGTTGCCTCCCTGGCCTACTGTGTTGGTGAGAGGGTCAGTGTTGCCTCCCTGGCCTACTGTGTTGGTGAGAGGGTCAGTGTTGCCTCCCTGGCCTACTGTGTTGGTGAGAGGGTGAATGTTGTCTCCCTGGCCTACTGTGTTGGTGAGAGGGTCAGTGTTGCTACCCTGGCCTACTGTGTTGGTGAGAGGGTGAGTGTGGTCACCCTAACCTACTGTGTTGGTGAGAGGGTCAGTGTTGCTACCCTGGCCTACTGTGTTGGTGAGAGGGTGAGTGTTGCCTCCCTGGCCTACTGTGTTGGTGAGAGGGTCAGTGTTGCCTCCCTGGCCTACTGTGTTGGTGAGAGGGTCAGTGTTGTCTCCCTGGCCTACTGTGTTGGTGAGAGGGTGAGTGTTGCCTCCCTGGCCTACTGTGTTGGTGAGAGAGTGAGTGTTGTCTCCCTGGCCTACTGTGTTGGTGAGAGGGTGAGTGTTGTCTCCCTGGCCTACTGTGTTGGTGAGAGGGTGAGTGTTGTCACCCTGGCCTACTGTGTTGGTGAGAGAGTCAGTGTTGCCTCCCTGGCCTACTGTGTTGGTGAGAGAGTGAGTGTTGTCACCCTGGCCTACTGTGTTGGTGAGAGGATTAGTGTTGTCTCCCTGGCCTACTGTGTTGGTGAGAGGGTGAGTGTTGCCTCCCTGGCCTACTGTGTTGGTGAGAGGGTGAGTGTTGTCTCCTTGGCCAACTGTGTTTGTGAGAGGGTGGGTGTTGTCTCCCTGGCCTACTGTGTTGGTGAGAGGGTGAGTGTTGTCTCCTTGGCCTACTGTGTTTGTGAGAGGGTGGGTGTTGTCTCCCTGGCCTACTGTGTTGGTGCGAGGGTGAGTGTTACTTCCTTGGTCTACTGTGTTGGTGCGAGGGTGAGTGTTGCTTTCTTGGTCTACTGTGTTGGTGCGAGGGTGAGTGTTGCCTCCCTGGCCTACTGTGTTGGTGAGAGGGTGAGTGTTGTCTCCCTGGCCTACTGTGTTGGTGCGAGGGTGAGTGTTGCTTCCTTGGTCTACCCTACTTGTCCTCCATAACACTACTAGACTACCCTCCTCCTCATTAACAACACAACCTTCCACTTCCTCCACAACACTCCCCTCCTCCTCTTCCTCCTCCACAACACTACCCACCTCTTCCTTCTCCACAACACTACCCTCCTCTTCCTCCTCCACAACACTACCCTCCTCTTCCTCCTCCACAACACTACCCTCCTCTTCCTCCTCCACAACACTACCCCTCCTCTTCCTCCTCCACAACACTACCCTCCTCTTCCTCCTCCACAGCACTACCCTCCTCTTCCTCCTCCACAGCACTCCCCTCCTCTTCCTCCTCCACAACACTACCCTCCTCTACCTCCTCCACAGCACTACCCTCCTCTTCCTCCTCCACAGCACTCCCCTCCTCTTCCTCCTCCACAAAACTACCCTCCTATTCCTCCTCTACAACACTGCCCTCCTCTTCCTCCTCCACAGCACTACCCTCCTCTTCCTCCTCCACAACACTACCCTCCTCTTCCTCCTCCACAGCACTACCCTCCTCTTCCTCCTCCACAACACTACCCTCCTCTTCCTCCTCCACAGCACTACCCTCCTCTTCCTCCTCCACAGCACTACCCTCCTTTTCCTCCTCCGCAGCACTACCCTCCTCTTCCTCCTTTACAACATTACCCTCCTCCTCCTCCTCCACATCACTACCCTCCTCTTCCTCCTCCACAGCACTACCCTCCTCTTCCTCCTCCACAGCACTACCCTCCTCTTCCTCCTCCACAGCACTACCCTCCTCTTCCTCCTCCACAACACTGCTTTCCTCTTCCTCCTACACAGCACTACTCTCCTCTTCCTCCTCCACAACACTACCCTCCACTTCCTCCTCCACAGCACTACCCTCCTCTTCCTCCTCCACAACACTACCCTCCTCTTCCTCCTCCACAGCACTACCCTCCTCTTCCTCCTCCACAGCACTCCCCTCCTCTTCCTCCTCCACAACACTACCCTCCTCTTCCTCCTCCACAAAACTACCCTCCACTTCCTCCTCCACAGCACTACCCTCCACTTCCTCCTCCACAACACTACCCTCCACTTCCTCCTCCACAACACTACCCTCCTCTTCCTCCTCCACAGCACTACCCTCCTCTTCCTCCTCCACAGCACTCCCCTCCTCTTCCTCCTCTACAAAACTAACCTCCTCTTCCTCCTCCACAAAACTACCCTCCTCCTCCTCCTCCTCCTCCACAACACTACCCTCCTCTTCTTCCTCCGCAACACTACCCTCCTCCTCCTCCTCCACATCACTACCCTCCTCTTCCTCCTCCACAGCACTACCCTCCTCTTCCTCCTCCACAAAATTAACCTCCTCTTCCTTCTCCACAACACTACCCTCCTCTTCCTCCTCCACAGCACTACCCTCCTCTTCCTCCTCCACAGCACTACCCTCCTCTTCCTCCTCCACAACACTACCCTCCACTTCCTCCTCCACAGCACTACCCTCCTCTTCCTCCTCCACAACACTACCCTCCTCTTCCTCCTCCACAGCACTACCCTCCTCTTCCTCCTCCACAGCACTCCCCTCCTCTTCCTCCTCCGCAACACTACCCTCCTCTTCCTCCTCCACAGCACTACCCTCCTCCTCCTCCTCTACAACACTACCCTACTCTTCCTCCTCCATAACACTACCCTAGTCTTCCTCCTCTACAACACTACCCTCCTCCTCCTCCTCCACAGCACTACCCTCCTCTTCCTCCTCCACAGCACTACCCTCCTCTTCCTCCTCCACAGCTCTACCCTCCTCTTCCTCCTCCACAAAACTAACCTCCTCTTCCTTCTCCACAACACTACCCTCCTCTTCCTCCTCCACAACACTACCCTCCTCTTCCTCCTCCACAACACTACCCTCCTCTTCCTCCTCCGCAACACTACCCTCCTCTTCCTCCTCCACAACACTACCCTCCTCCTCCTCCTCTACAACACTACCCTACTCTTCCTCCTCCATAACACTACCCTAGTCTTCCTCCTCTACAACAGTACCCTCCTCCTCCTCCTCCACAGCACTACCCTCCTCTTCCTCCTCCACAGCACTACCCTCCTCTTCCTCCTCCACAGCTCTACCCTCCTCTTCCTCCTCCACAAAACTAACCTCCTCTTCCTTCTCCACAACACTACCCTCCTCTTCCTCCTCCACAACACTACCCTCCTCTTCCTCCTCCACAGCTCTACCCTCCTCTTCCTCCTCCACAAAACTAACCTCCTCTTCCTTCTCCACAACACTACCCTCCTCTTCCTCCACAACACTACCCTCCTGTTCCTCCTCCACAACACTACCCTCCTGTTCTTCCTCCACAACACTACCCTCCTCGTCCTCGTCCACAAAACTACCATTCTTTTCCTCCTCCACAACTCTACCCTCCTCTTCCTCCTCCACAAAACTACCCTCCTCTTCCTCCTCCACAAAACTACCCTCCTCCTCCTCCTCCTCCACAGCACTACCCTCCTCTTCCTCCTCCACAGGACTACCCGCCTCTTCCTCCTCCACAGCTCTACCCTCCTCTTTCTCCTCCACAGCACTACCCTCCTCTTCCTCTTCCACAACACTACCCTCCTCTTCCTCCTCCACAGGTCTACCCTCCTCTTCCTCCTAAAACAGCTCTACCCTCCTCTTCCTCCTCCACAGGACTACCCGCCTCTTCCTCCTCCACAGCTCTACCCTCCTCTTTCTCCTCCACAGCACTACCCTCCTCTTCCTCTTCCACAACACTACCCTCCTCTTCCTCCTCCACAACTCTACCCTCCTCTTCCTCCTCCACAAAACTACCCTCCTCTTCCTCCTCCACAAAACTACCCTCCTCCTCCTCCTCCTCCACAGCACTACCCTCCTCTTCCTCCTTGTGGGTTATTTGGGTTTGATTCTGATTAATTAATAATTAAAATAGTAAATTAAATTACGAAGGACCACCCGCTTTTAAAGTAAAGAGGGAAACTGAGAATTTCAGATCATTAGGTAAAATTCTAGAGAAAACCAGTGACTATGGATATGACTAGAAAGTATGATCATAAGAATAATTAATGGGCTGTATTATTAAAACCAAACTTCAAACACCTACATTGGGGGGTTATTGCTGGAAGTCAGTACGTCCAGGAATCAGTGTGGTTCGTTCACTAATTCTATTAATAATAATCTAATCCTATAATTAATGTTGAATATAATATTATTCATACAACGAAGAACATGAATATGAGCATAATAATGAGTTACAGTAAATCACACATTATGTTATACATTCTGAATGTATCAAATTGCAAAGTTATGAGTAAAAGAAATAAGCCTTAGCTGGTAATAGATTCCTTTAGATAACCCTGGTAGTCCTCTTAATCTCCAAGTCTAGTACACCGACGTAAGACACGGTTAGCATGGGGAAGGCAGCATGAGGAATTCGTCTCTCGTGCTGCAAGATAAATGACTACCAGTAGCAATTGATTTAACTACACAATACATATTCAAGATTATAGATAACTACAGATAGAATTCTAATCACCTGTTATTAGGTGTTGTTTTGCCGCGTGACGTGCAATCACCCTGTCATTAGCACACTTATAAATGATGCATCAAATAAAAGTACTTAACTGTGGGCACTGTGTAAGTATTAAGATTGCCGTAATTACGTATCTCACATTCAGGTAAGCTTGTCCTGGATTTGTACGTCTCAAGTTGGCTGATCACGTGTCGTCAGGAACCAAGTCTAGGGGTCCCTTATTTAACACCAGCACTAGTTGAAGATATTATCTGCAAGGTCGTTCACGCCTCACAGTGGCGGCTTTCATCTGTGGATGGACACACTTGTCCTATTTGCTGGACAATGGCGTATTCTTATGAGTACGGTGAGCGCGAGTTTGCTTCCTTCCAACTCTGCACGTGTCCACGCACCGACTGAGGATGGCGTCCCCCAACCCACGCCGAGTCGACGTTCATTACACAAATTATTGTCTTGAACATTAATATTTCTCGCATTCGCGCTTGAAACTCTAAAGACTGGACGGGTTTATTATTTAGAGGAACGAAATATTATTATTTACCTATTTAAGAATGGCAAATATATAAGGGAGAGGAATTAATGTCTCCCCATGGCATTCATTGATGACGTTAACACTATCGCGAGGTAGACGGTATAATTCTAACGCTTTATTCGGCTTTTAGTTAGAGAACAATTCGTCTGCAATCAGTTGTCATACAGAATGCTTTAATTATGGAGAATCGTATTTAATTCTCACACAAATTGTATATAATGTGTTTTACTGTAAAGAAATCTGACGCAATACTAGCGTCAGATGACGTGAGAATTCTAGCCTAATGTACAGATGAATTATTAGTACAGGAGAATTCTACGAGTTGTTAATTTTACTTAATACAATATTAATATGGTTAGTAATAAGTAATGAGAATACAACAATGCTGTATTCGATGTTGGAAATATCCAACATAACTCCGGGGGGGGGGGTTCTTAGGGTCGCAGTGTACTGTGTTGTACTGACCTATCCCGAAGTGATATTAAGATTAACACATTAGTATGTTAGTAGGTTAGTATGTTAGTACACACATAACGAACGTCCCGGATTTATCAAGGACTTACAAGAATTTAAGTCTTGTTATTCACATGTCAACTGAAACATGTTGTTTGTAGCCTACACAATATTTATAAATTCAACTCTCCCAATTTAAACTAGCAGACTCTACAGTGACGCGATATCTTGGGTCATAGTGACGTGTAATGTTTCGTTACATGATATCACATCGTAGTATCAGCACAGTTTTCTTAGTGGGAAATGAAGGAAATTATTCTTCTTCAGAGTTATAATAGGCTCGCAAATTCCGCCTACATTGTTGAGCTGCAGCTCTAGTGGGACGGTTGCTTGGAGGAACAAATTCATTGTCCTCTGAAATTACTGGGGAAACTGGATCTGACTGATATTCTTGTTCAGTCAGTTCTAGGGGAACCAGCTTCTCTAAAGTTTTTAGAGTAGTGTTGCCCTTGCATAAGACTTTAACCACTCTTAGGACACCTTGTCGATCTGGGTGGATGGTGACGATTTTTCCTATAGGCCACTCGGACCTTGGCCCATCACAGTCGACTAATACAAGGTCTCCAGGTTTTAATTGTACCTTATTGTAAGGACTCGAAGCTCCGTAGTGGTATTCTCGTAGAGCTGTGAGGTATTCTCGAGTCCACACCTCATTCCACCTGTTGATAACTCTAGAAAGATGTTGGTAGCTTTCCACCAAGTCTCCTCTGGTCACATGGGACGGGTCTACAGGGTCCTCTTCGGCTAAGGGGATGAGAGGGCTCAGTAGACCTCCATGGATCAGGTGAGAGGGGCTCAGTGCTTCTCTCTGGGTGTAATCATCAGACAGGTAGGTGATCGGGCGATTATTGACTCGCGCCTCGATTTCCACAACAATAGTTTGGAGTTCTGAGTAACTGACCTTTTGTCGGTGTAACGCTTTCCTTAGACATCTTTTGACTGTGCCTACCATTCGCTCATAGAACCCACCTTGCCAAGGGGCTCTTGGTGCTATGAATTTCCAGTGACATTGTCTTCTTTGTAAGACTGCTTGCACTTCAGGGTGGTTCCAGACTTCTCGCAAACAACTTTCTCCCGCTACAAAATTAGATCCGTTGTCTGATATCATTAATCTAGGACATGATCGACGGGCAGCAAATCTGCGGAAAGCTTGAATGAAAGCTTCAGCACTCATGTCTGGGGTGACCTCTAAGTGTATGCCTCGGGTTGTAGCACAAGTAAAGAGACAAATGTACGCCTTTACTGGTATATTATCTGGGTTACCAGTGAGGAGTAAGGCTCCTGTATAATCTACTCCAGTGGTTTCGAATGGACGAAGATGAACTACTCGCTCTGTTGGGAGTGGAGGAGGTCCTGGGTAAGGACAGACTCTAGCGTCGTATCTCTTACAGATTACACAAGATTTAATAATGGTCTTAACAGTCTGACGACCTTGAGGAAGCCAGTACCTTTGTCTAAGATCGGTGAGAGTATCCAAAACTCCACCATGTAGGGTACTATATTGATGATGATGTAAGACAAAGAGTTTAGTTATGATGTGATGGCGAGGTAAAAGGATTGGGTTCTTAGTGTCTAAGTCAATCTTTGCATGTAGCAAACGTCCTCCACATCGTAGTATGTTATGAGTGTTGACATCGTACCAGATGCCCAGAGATTTAGTGAGTTTATCCGGAAGATTCTCAAATTCGCTTCCGTAAGTCTCTTGCTGCGCCCGCTTAATCCAATAATGAACGGGATTGGGGAATTTGTGTCGTATTCCTATTTTAGAGAGGAAATCAAACACGTGTGCAGTCACTCGTAACAATTTGCTTAAATTAGAATAATGCTGAGGATTAATGGCTAATGTTCGCTGAGGCTCGGGGTCCTTCATGGGAGTGGTGATATTGGTCACAATGACTTGTGGCTTTTGTTTGGGCCACTGACCACCAACAAGCCATGAAGGTCCGTTGAACCACAGCGAAGATTTGACAAGTTGTTTTAATGTCAATCCTCTCGACAAATAATCTGCAGGATTGTCCTTAGTAGGGACATGTCTAAACTTATAACCTGCGGATAAATCATGAATCTCCCTGACGCGATTACTGACGTAAGGAGTTTTGTTGTTATTGTTTCTTACCCATTGTAAGACTGCCTCGTTGTCTGACCACACTACAATCTCACCAAGGTGGATATTACTGAGGGTATTTGCCAGGCAATGGGCTAACCTTACTCCCACTAGCAATGCCGTCAACTCCATCTGAGGTAAGGATCTCTTTTTGATGGGAGCAACTCTTGCTTTTGATGTGAGTAAAATTGATTGAGCACTGTTTACTAAATAGGCTACTGCGCCATATGCTTTGCCGGAGGCATCGCAAAAAACGTGCAAATTGGTGGGTAAGTTTGGTCCCGAGGCATTACGTGGAAATTTCAAAACACCTAACTGATTAAGATCCGTGGAGAGTATTTGCCATTTGGCTTGTAACTCACTTGGTAACGGATCATCCCATCCCATATGTTGTTGCCAGCACTCCTGCATTAGGAGTTTGCCCCTTATTAATATAGGACTAAGCAGGCCTAAAGGGTCAAATGGTTGACTGACAAATGAGAGCAGTGTCCTCATGGTAAGGGTTGAGTTATCAGTTTGTACTGACTTGACATTCATTTCGTCAGTGTTGGTGTTCCATTCCACACCTAGAACCTTTAAACTACTGGGTACCTGATAATCGGGAAATTCCTTCTCAATTAACTGGTTAAGTAGTTTATTATTTGAGGCCCATGACTGTAGAGGCATATTAGCTCCTAACAGTTCACGGTTAGCCTCATGGTAGATTTCTACCAGATCAGCTTGATTATTAGTTGTCCCCTGGAAATTGTCGACATATAAGTTGTCGCTAATGGTTGCCTTATAAGGGCTGTCTGATTTCCTCAAATGCGTGTCTAAAGTTGCTTGCAAAAGAAACGGTGAGGAGGTAGCACCAAATAATACAGAGGCGAACCGATAGGTGATTATTTCACTGTTAGGATCCAGTGGATCCTTGTACCAGAGGAATTTTGTGTAGTCACGATCTTCCTCCTGCAATCCTACTCGGAGAAAGGCTTTGCTGATGTCAGCAGTGTAGGCAAAAATGCCTGTGCGAAATCGTAACAATACGTCATGTAGCCTTTGTGTTAGGCTAGGTCCCGTTTGGAGACATTCATTTAGAGACACACTATTAGGCTTTACTTTAGCACTGCAATTAAAGACAATACGAATAGGTGTTGTCAGTGAGTCCTTCACCACAGCATGGTGTGGTAAATAATGACCTGTTTTTCGGTCATCGTGTTCAACAACTTCAATGAACTTATTGTTAAGTTGTTGTTGGATAAGTTGGTGATACATGGTTAATTTTTCTGGCTGCTTCTGCAGTCGTGTTAATTGTGACAGCAATTGTGAGGCTGCCATAAAATAATTCACTGGAAGTTGGGGATGATCTAACTTCCATGGAAGTCTTACCCAGTATTGTTTACTTGAGTAGATAACCGTATCCAGATATTGCTGGTAAGTCCATGTATCATCAGGACTTGGTTGCTCAGGGATGATGCCTAACGTATCTAAATCCCACAAACGATGTATTGGCGGGTCAGACTCAATGTCCTCGGCTATTTCCCTGAAGCGTAGGGGTGACTGCTCTAAGCCTAGTCACGCTACAATTACATTATTGGTTTGTTGGTTTGTGGGCGCTGGACCTTGTCTGAAAAGCACGGGTCCTGTGAGCAATTTGCCACCTGCGGACGACAACAAATTCATACCATGTTGCCTAGTGCATCCAGTGATAAACTTGTAATAATGATCCGCGCCTATTAATATTCCAATATCTGTGAGACAATCGGAATTTATTTTATGATCCGCCAGCCTCATGCGGTTTCGCTTAAGATGTCTCGCTGTACGAGCTAATCCTGTGACTTGCAAGTCCGTAGGAATCTTATCTACGACCACAGCATGAATTGGGCTGGCAGAGGATCCTAATCTAACTAGTAGTTTGACTACCTTGTAGTCACGTGGCCCACTATTTGATAGGAAACCAGAAATGTTTAACTTCACACTTTTGGTAGGTTTTAAATTTAAATCATCTACCAACTGTTGTGTGATAAAGGTTTTTTGGGAACCTTGGTCAAAGAGACCTCTACTGGTAATTCGAGATCTTCGATTTATTAATTTAAGCTGAGCAGTAGGTAAGGTAGTACTGTTACCTGACTCAGTAGTGAGTACATTCACTTCGTGATGTACTTTACAATATTGCACTGCAGTAGAATTAGTAAAATTCTCTCCAGTGGTCATAGTAGGTGTAGGGGATTTCCTACATAAGGCGTAGTGATGTACACCCTGTTTACAACGGTTGCAAGTACGTAGTGGTACTGCACATTTCTTGGGATCATGAGAACCCGTACATCTAGTGCATTTATGCAATTCCTGTAACCTTTTAATCCTAGCATTATAAGTAGGATAAACTGAACATTGGTACGCAGTATGCTCTTGATTGCAGAGCCGGCACTTTCTCTCTTTGTTTGACTTGTTCTCTTTAGTAGACAAGTCGTGGGTCATCTCAGAAGGAGACACCGAATATGTACTCACATTTCCACTTCTTTTCCCAGTGGATAGTGTGGTTTTTGTTGTGAATTTATTAGACTTATTTAAAGTCTGTTTAGGTTTGATAGTAGTGTCAACTTGAGTTGAGCTACGATGAGAGTTAGTAGAGGAGTTTGTAACCTTCTCCCCGTCTTGATTGGCTCTTTGTCTTTCGACTAAGGTATGTAGACCTTCTGTGATTTCTTTCAGAGTCAAAAAGGTCGTATTGTAAAGAGTACACAACTTATCTAAAGTTTATCTTGGTAATTTTCGTTTAACAACTACTTTAGTCATCCATTCGGCTGACTGTATTTGGACTTTAAGGCTTAAGGCCTTGAGTAAAGATTCTAACTCTAGTCTGAAATTTTGGAGAGACTCTGTAGAATTATTGGCAGAGGGTAAATCTAGCAATTTTTGAACTAAGACAGTAACAGTTCTCTCCTTGTTATCGTAGTTGGTTTGAAGCAATTGTACAGCTGATGTGTAACCATCACTGGTCAGGGTTATATAGGAGATTACTTTCAAGGCTTCTTTTCTTAACAGGCCTTGTAAATAAGTGAATTTAGTGGTTGGAGGAATGTTAGTTTTAGAGTCTACTGCATCTACGAACTTACTCCAAAAATCATCCCAGCTTTCGTTCTCATCACCAGAGAATGTGGGTATGTTGATTTGAGGTAATTTAACCTCAGGATCTGTACGTACAGTGGAAGTTACTGTCAGCTTGTTTTTAGCAATTTGTTTCTTATAGGGTAGAAGTTTAACTCGAATATCTTCTTCATACTGAGCTAACTCATCTATAACCTCATCAAGTTTACTACTCTCTATAGAGGTTGATTGCAGTTCGGTCAAATACAAATTCATGTGTTGCTTAATATGAGCAAATTTGCTTTCAGCAACTTGTAATAAATCCTCTAATTCGAAGTAATCAACCGTTGACTGTTGGGACAGATTTTGACATTTATTAATCTGTCGGGTTAAATGACCTTTCAGACCAACAAGGGTCCTTTTCATATTGGTAGCCGTATCCATCTTGTTGGGTAAAGGCTGATTGGTCAGTAAATACTTATTACTGAGGTAACTGGGATATTGATTCATTCAGTGGATTTCAATATCAATGGGAATAGCCTAATATAATTGTATAGACTATGGATTTACCTACCTAACACAAAATAGCTAGATATTTTGTGCACTGTCTGAATCTCACCACTAGTTCTCGTCCGGTTAGCTCATCTATATCACCATCAGAGTTAATGGAGAAAATCAGCAATACACAAAATAGATACACAAATAATGTATACAAGAGAAATATTATGGAGACCCTCCAATCAGAGTTATCTCAAAATTTATCCCACCCTGTAGAGGGTCAGCACAAATAATATAATATATACAACACTGACTAGTTTAGATCTAGTCGTAATAATTCCTAACTAAGAACTATAAAATTATTTAGTCTGGGCTTGTACCAAATTCAGCACAATCTCAGCCTAAATTCTACCTAATAACATGGGTAAAGATTATTGTGTGCAATAAGGTAATATAGTTGTGCTGTATTTTTGGGTTTTTTGTTTTATAAGAGTGCTCTTGCACACACAGGTGAATAATTATGTACAGTTAAGTTTGGCTTGCTAGCCACAGCCTTTTGTGATGGTTGATGGTGTTAATTAACTTGTCAACCACATGCAACCTAGATTCCCCTGACAAATGTACACCGTCTCTAGTCAGGTTCTGTCGGTAAGGTCTGGCTGTAAATTGTATGTATGTGGCATCCAATCTCACTCGTTTTTTCAGCCTGAAATTTATGTACTTAGCAGCTCTCAGGTAGTATTCCGGAGTTATTCCCCAACGATTATCTCGGTTTGGTTGGCGAGGCTCCACTAATGTGAATACTACTGATTCACTGATGAGCTTGAAAGAAGAAATTATGTTTTTGAGGTGTTTGATCACCTCGGCTGGATGACGAGTGGGGTTGATGTCATTCCCACCTAAGTATATGATGGTTAGATGGTGAGGCCACTCTAACGCAGGTGTTAGGGTGGTGTTATTGTAAAAGTTGTGAGCTGTTGCTCCTGGTGACCTAAAGATTCTCACCTCGGTGTGAGGTATAGGTCTAAGTGTTGTGGGTAATTGGCTATGACCCACTAAAGTCACTTTATACATGAGGTAAAGGTAGCAATATGTTAGTGTGATCTAGGCTAACTGATGTGTTACAATGTTAGTTGACACAATTATTTAAATAGTTAGTCTAGCTTCTATCACACAAGGATTAGTTATTAATGGTTAATATTTTAATTATAAATTTAATGCGTATCCGGTTCGAAGGACCATAATGTGGGTTATTTGGGTTTGATTCTGATTAATTAATAATTAAAATAGTAAATTAAATTACGAAGGACCACCCGCTTTTAAAGTAAAGAGGGAAACTGAGAATTTCAGATCATTAGGTAAAATTCTAGAGAAAACCAGTGACTATGGATATGACTAGAAAGTATGATCATAAGAATAATTAATGGGCTGTATTATTAAAACCAAACTTCAAACACCTACATTGGGGGGTTATTGCTGGAAGTCAGTACGTCCAGGAATCAGTGTGGTTCGTTCACTAATTCTATTAATAATAATCTAATCCTATAATTAATGTTGAATATAATATTATTCATACAACGAAGAACATGAATATGAGCATAATAATGAGTTACAGTAAATCACACATTATGTTATACATTCTGAATGTATCAAATTGCAAAGTTATGAGTAAAAGAAATAAGCCTTAGCTGGTAATAGATTCCTTTAGATAACCCTGGTAGTCCTCTTAATCTCCAAGTCTAGTACACCGACGTAAGACACGGTTAGCATGGGGAAGGCAGCATGAGGAATTCGTCTCTCGTGCTGCAAGATAAATGACTACCAGTAGCAATTGATTTAACTACACAATACATATTCAAGATTATAGATAACTACAGATAGAATTCTAATCACCTGTTATTAGGTGTTGTTTTGCCGCGTGACGTGCAATCACCCTGTCATTAGCACACTTATAAATGATGCATCAAATAAAAGTACTTAACTGTGGGCACTGTGTAAGTATTAAGATTGCCGTAATTACGTATCTCACATTCAGGTAAGCTTGTCCTGGATTTGTACGTCTCAAGTTGGCTGATCACGTGTCGTCAGGAACCAAGTCTAGGGGTCCCTTATTTAACACCAGCACTAGTTGAAGATATTATCTGCAAGGTCGTTCACGCCTCACAGTGGCGGCTTTCATCTGTGGATGGACACACTTGTCCTATTTGCTGGACAATGGCGTATTCTTATGAGTACGGTGAGCGCGAGTTTGCTTCCTTCCAACTCTGCACGTGTCCACGCACCGACTGAGGATGGCGTCCCCCAACCCACGCCGAGTCGACGTTCATTACACAAATTATTGTCTTGAACATTAATATTTCTCGCATTCGCGCTTGAAACTCTAAAGACTGGACGGGTTTATTATTTAGAGGAACGAAATATTATTATTTACCTATTTAAGAATGGCAAATATATAAGGGAGAGGAATTAATGTCTCCCCATGGCATTCATTGATGACGTTAACACTATCGCGAGGTAGACGGTATAATTCTAACGCTTTATTCGGCTTTTAGTTAGAGAACAATTCGTCTGCAATCAGTTGTCATACAGAATGCTTTAATTATGGAGAATCGTATTTAATTCTCACACAAATTGTATATAATGTGTTTTACTGTAAAGAAATCTGACGCAATACTAGCGTCAGATGACGTGAGAATTCTAGCCTAATGTACAGATGAATTATTAGTACAGGAGAATTCTACGAGTTGTTAATTTTACTTAATACAATATTAATATGGTTAGTAATAAGTAATGAGAATACAACAATGCTGTATTCGATGTTGGAAATATCCAACACTCCTCCACAGGACTACCCGCCTCTTCCTCCTCCACAGCTCTACCCTCCTCTTTCTCCTCCACAGCACTACCCTCCTCTTCCTCTTCCACAACACTACCCTCCTCTTCCTCCTCCACAGGTCTACCCTCCTCTTCCTCCTAAAACAGCTCTACCCTCCTCTTCCTCCTCCACAAAACAACCCTCCTCTTCCTCCTCCACAACACTACCTTCCTTTTCCTCCTCCACAGCACTACCCTCCTCTTCCTCCTCCACAGCTCTACCCTCCTCTTCCTCCTCCACAAAACTACCCTCCACTTCCTCCTCCACAGCACTACCCTCCACTTCCTCCTCCACAACACTACCCTCCACTTCCTCCTCCACAGCACTACCCTCCTCTTCCTCCTCCACAGCACTCCCCTCCTCTTCCTCCTCCACAACACTACCCTCCTCTACCTCCTCCACAGCACTACCCTCCTCTTCCTCCTCCAAAGCACTCCCCTCCTCTTCCTCCTCCACAAAACTACCCTCCTATTCCTCCTCTACAACACTGCCCTCCTCTTCCTCCTCCACAGCACTACCCTCCTCTTCCTCCTCCACAACACTACCCTCCTCTTCCTCCTCCACAGCACTACCCTCCTCTTCCTCCTCCACAACACTACCCTCCTCTTCCTCCTCCACAGCACTACCCTCCTCTTCCTCCTCCACAGCACTACCCTCCTTTTCCTCCTCCGCAGCACTACCCTCCTCTTCCTCCTTTACAACATTACCCTCCTCCTCCTCCTCCACATCACTACCCTCCTCTTCCTCCTCCACAGCACTACCCTCCTCTTCCTCCTCCACAGCACTACCCTCCTCTTCCTCCTCCACAGCACTACCCTCCTCTTCCTCCTCCACAACACTGCTTTCCTCTTCCTCCTCCACAGCACTACCCTCCTCTTCCTCCTCCACAACACTACCCTCCACTTCCTCCTCCACAGCACTACCCTCCTCTTCCTCCTTCACAACACTACCCTCCTCTTCCTCCTCCACAGCACTACCCTCCTCTTCCTCCTCCACAGCACTCCCCTCCTCTTCCTCCTCCACAACACTACCCTCCTCTTCCTCCTCCACAAAACTACCCTCCACTTCCTCCTCCACAGCACTACCCTCCACTTCCTCCTCCACAACACTACCCTCCACTTCCTCCTCCACAGCACTACCCTCCTCTTCCTCCTCCACAGCACTCCCCTCCTCCTCCTCCTCCACAACACTACCCTCCTCTTCCTCCTCCACAGCACTACCCTCCTCTTCCTCCTCCACAGCACTCCCCTCCTCTTCCTCCTCTACAAAACTAACCTCCTCTTCCTCCTCCACAAAACTAATCCTCCTCCTCCTCCTCCTCCTCCACAACACTACCCTCCTCTTCTTCCTCCGCAACACTACCCTCCTCTTCCTCCTCCACAGCACTACCCTCTTCCTCCTCCTCCTCTACAACACTACCCTACTCTTCCTCCTCCACAGCACTACCCTCCTCTTCCTCCTCCACAACACTACCCTAGTCTTCCTCCTCTACAACACTACCCTCCTCCTCCTCCTCCACAGCACTACCCTCCTCTTCCTCCTCCACAGCACTACCCTCCTCTTCCTCCTCCACAGCTCTACCCTCCTCTTCCTCCTCCACAGGACTACCCTCCTCTTCCTCCTCCACAGCACTACCCTCCTCTTCCTCCTCCACAAAACTAACCTCCTCTTCCTTCTCCACAACACTACCCTCCTCTTCCTCCTCCACAGCACTACCCTCCTCTTCCTCCTCCACAGCACTACCCTCCTCTTCCTCCTCCACAACACTACCCTCCACTTCCTCCTCCACAGCACTACCCTCCTCTTCCTCCTCCACAACACTACCCTCCTCTTCCTCCTCCACAGCACTACCCTCCTCTTCCTCCTCCACAGCACTCCCCTCCTCTTCCTCCTCCGCAACACTACCCTCCTCTTCCTCCTCCACAGCACTACCCTCCTCCTCCTCCTCTACAACACTACCCTACTCTTCCTCCTCCATAACACTACCCTAGTCTTCCTCCTCTACAACTCTACCCTCCTCCTCCTCCTCCACAGCACTACCCTCCTCTTCCTCCTCCACAGCACTACCCTCCTCTTCCTCCTCCACAGCTCTACCCTCCTCTTCCTCCTCCACAACACTACCCTCCTCTTCCTCCTCCACAACACTACCCTCCTCTTCCTCCTCCGCAACACTACCCTCCTCTTCCTCCTCCACAGCACTACCCTCCTCCTCCTCCTCTACAACACTACCCTACTCTTCCTCCTCCATAACACTACCCTAGTCTTCCTCCTCTACAACAGTACCCTCCTCCTCCTCCTCCACAGCACTACCCTTCTCTTCCTCCTCCACAGCACTACCCTCCTCTTCCTCCTCCACAGCTCTACCCTCCTCTTCCTCCTCCACAAAACTAACCTCCTCTTCCTTCTCCACAACACTACCCTCCTCTTCCTCCTCCACAACACTACCCTCCTCTTCCTCCTCCACAGCTCTACCCTCCTCTTCCTCCTCCACAAAACTAACCTCCTCTTCCTTCTCCACAACACTACCCTCCTCTTCCTCCACAACACTACCCTCCTCTTCCTCCTCCACAACACTACCCTCCTGTTCTTCCTCCACAACACTACCCTCCTCGTCCTCGTCCACAAAACTACCATTCTTTTCCTCCTCCACAACTCTACCCTCCTCTTCCTCCTCCACAAAACTACCCTCCTCTTCCTCCTCCACAAAACTACCCTCCTCCTCCTCCTCCTCCACAGCACTACCCTCCTCTTCCTCCTCCACAGGACTACCCGCCTCTTCCTCCTCCACAGCTCTACCCTCCTCTCTCTCCTCCACAGCACTACCCTCCTCTTCCTCTTCCACAACACTACCCTCCTCTTCCTCCTCCACAGGTCTACCCTCCTCTTCCTCCTAAAACAGCTCTACCCTCCTCTTCCTCCTCCACAAAACAACCCTCCTCTTCCTCCTCCACAACACTACCCTCCTTTTCCTCCTCCACAGCACTACCCTCCTCTTCCTCCTCCACAGCTCTACCCTCCTCTTCCTCCTCCACAAAACTACCCTCCACTTCCTCCTCCACAGCACTACCCTCCACTTCCTCCTCCACAACACTACCCTCCACTTCCTCCTCCACAGCACTACCCTCCTCTTCCTCCTCCACAGCACTCCCCTCCTCTTCCTCCTCCACAACACTACCCTCCTCTTCCTCCTCCACAGCACTACCCTCCTCTTCCTCCTCCACAGCACTCCCCTCCTCTTCCTCCTCCACAAAACTACCCTCCTCCTCCTCCTCCTCCTCCACAACACTACCCTCCTCTTCTTCCTCCGCAACACTACCCTCCTCTTCCTCCTCCACAGCACTACCCTCCTCCTCCTCCTCCACAGCACTACCCTTCTCTTCCTCCTCCGCAACACTACCCTCCTCTTCCTCCTCCACAGCACTACCCTCTTCCTCCTCCTCCTCTACAACACTACCCTACTCTTCCTCCTCCACAGCACTACCCTCCTCTTCCTCCTCCACAACACTACCCTAGTCTTCCTCCTCTACAACACTACCCTCCTCCTCCTCCTCCACAGCACTACCCTCCTCTTCCTCCTCCACAGCACTACCCTCCTCTTCCTCCTCCAAAGCTCTACCCTCCTCTTCCTCCTCCACAGGACTACCCTCCTCTTCCTCCTCCACAGCACTACCCTCCTCTTCCTCCTCCACAAAACTAACCTCCTCTTCCTTCTCCACAACACTACCCTCCTCTTCCTCCTCCACAGCACTACCCTCCTCTTCCTCCTCCACAGCACTACCCTCCTCTTCCTCCTCCACAACACTACCCTCCACTTCCTCCTCCACAGCACTACCCTCCTCTTCCTCCTCCACAACACTACCCTCCTCTTCCTCCTCCACAGCACTACCCTCCTCTTCCTCCTCCACAGCACTCCCCTCCTCTTCCTCCTCCGCAACACTACCCTCCTCTTCCTCCTCCACAGCACTACCCTCCTCCTCCTCCTCCTCTACAACACTACCCTACTCTTCCTCCTCCATAACACTACCCTAGTCTTCCTCCTCTACAACACTACCCTCCTCCTCCTCCTCCACAGCACTACCCTCCTCTTCCTCCTCCACATCACTACCCTCCTCTTCCTCCTCCACAGCTCTACCCTCCTCTTCCTCCTCCACAAAACTAACCTCCTCTTCCTTCTCCACAACACTACCCTCCTCTTCCTCCTCCACAACACTACCCTCCTCTTCCTCCTCCACAACACTACCCTCCTCTTCCTCCTCCGCAACACTACCCTCCTCTTCCTCCTCCACAGCACTACCCTCCTCCTCCTCCTCTACAACACTACCCTACTCTTCCTCCTCCATAACACTACCCTAGTCTTCCTCCTCTACAACAGTACCCTCCTCCTCCTCCTCCACAGCACTACCCTCCTCTTCCTCCTCCACAGCACTACCCTCCTCTTCCTCCTCCACAGCTCTACCCTCCTCTTCCTCCTCCACAAAACTAACCTCCTCTTCCTTCTCCACAACACTACCCTCCTCTTCCTCCTCCACAACACTACCCTCCTCTTCCTCCTCCACAGCTCTACCCTCCTCTTCCTCCTCCACAAAACTAACCTCCTCTTCCTTCTCCACAACACTACCCTCCTCTTCCTCCACAACACTACCCTCCTGTTCCTCCTCCACAACACTACCCTCCTGTTCTTCCTCCACAACACTACCCTCCTCGTCCTCGTCCACAAAACTACCATTCTTTTCCTCCTCCACAACTCTACCCTCCTCTTCCTCCTCCACAAAACTACCCTCCTTTTCCTCCTCCACAAAACTACCCTCCTCCTCCTCCTCCTCCACAGCACTACCCTCCTCTTCCTCCTCCACAGGACTACCCGCCTCTTCCTCTTCCACAGCTCTACCCTCCTCTTTCTCCACCACAGCACTACCCTCCTCTTCCTCTTCCACAACACTACCCTCCTCTTCCTCCTCCACAGGTCTACCCTCCTCTTCCTCCTTCACAGCTCTACCCTCCTCTTCCTCCTCCACAAAACTACCCTCCTCTTCCTCCTCCACAACACTACCCTCCTTTTCCTCCTCCACAGCACTACCCTCCTCTTCCTCCTCCACAGCTCTACCCTCCTCTTCCTCCTCCACAAAACTACCCTCCACTTCCTCCTCCACAGCACTACCCTCCACTTCCTCCTCCACAACACTACCCTCCACTTCCTCCTCCACAGCACTACCCTCCTCTTCCTCCTCCACAGCACTCCCCTCCTCTTCCTCCTCCACAACACTACCCTCCTCTTCCTCCTCCACAGCACTACCCTCCTCTTCCTCCTCCACAGCACTCCCCTCCTCTTCCTCCTCTACAAAACTAACCTCCTCTTCCTCCTCCACAAAACTACCCTCCTCCTCCTTCTCCTCCTCCACAACACTACCCTCCTCTTCTTCCTCCGCAACACTACCCTCCTCTTCCTCCTCCACAGCACTACCCTCCTCCTCCTCCTCCACAGCACTACCCTTCTCTTCCTCCTCCGCAACACTACCCTCCTCTTCCTCCTCCACAGCACTACCCTCCTCCTCCTCCTCCTCTACAACACTACCCCACTCTTCCTCCTCCACAGCACTACCCTCCTCTTCCTCCTCCACAACACTACCCTAGTCTTCCTCCTCTACAACACTACCCTCCTCCTCCTCCTCCACAGCACTACCCTCCTCTTCCTCCTCCACAGCACTACCCTCCTCTTCCTCCTCCACAGCTCTACCCTCCTCTTCCTCCTCCACAGGACTACCCTCCTCTTCCTCCTCCACAGCACTACCCTCCTCTTCCTCCTCCACAAAACTAACCTCCTCTTCCTTCTCCACAACACTACCCTCCTCTTCCTCCTCCACAGCTCTACCCTCCTCTTCCTCCTCCACAAGACTACCCTCCTCTTCCTCCTCCACAGCACTACCCTCCTCTTCCTCCTCCACAAAACTAACCTCCTCTTCCTCCTCCACATCACTACCCTCCTGTTCTTCCTCCACAACACTACCCTCTTCTTCCTCCTCCACAGCTCTACCCTCCTCTTCCTCCTCCACAGGACTACCCTCCTCTTCCTCCTCCACAGCACTACCCTCCTCTTCCTCCTCCACAAAACTAACCTCCTCTTCCTCCTCCACAACACTACCCTCCTGTTCTTCCTCCACAACACTACCCTCCTCTTCCTCCTCCAAAATACTACCCTCCTCGTCCTCGTCCACAAAACTACCATTCTTTTCCTCCTCTACAACACTACCCTCCTCTTCCTCCTTTAAAACACTACTCTCCTCTTCCTTTTCTACAACACTATTCTCCTCTTCCTCCTCTACATTACTACCCTCCTCCTCCTCCTCTACAACACTACCCTACTCTTCCTCCTCCATAACACTACCCTAGTCTTCCTCCTCTACAACACTACCCTCCTCCTCCTCCTCCACAGCACTACCCTCCTCTTCCTCCTCCACAGGACTACCCTCCTCTTCCTCCTCCACAGCTCTACCCTCCTCTTCCTCCTCCACAGCACTACCCTCCTCTTCCTCCTCCACAACACTACCCTCCTCTTCCTCCTCCACAGGACTACCCTCCTCTTCCTCCTTCACAGCTCTACCCTCCTCTTCCTCCTCCACAAAACTACCCTCCTCTTCCTCCTCCACAACACTACCCTCCTCCACAGCACTTCCCTCCTCTTCCTCCTCCACAAAACTAACCTCCTCTTCCTCCTCCACAACACTACCCTCCTCTTCCTCCTCCACAGCACTACCCTCCTCTTTCTCCTCCACAACACTACCCTACTCTTCCTCCTCCACAACACTACCCTCCTCTTTTTTTCTCACGATCTTCTCCATCACCATGCATAGCATACAAGTCAAGGACACTGGCCTGTAGTTCAGTGTCTCTTGCCTGTCGCCCTTTTTGTATATTGGGACCACATTTGCCGTCTTCCATATTTCTGGTAGGTCTCCCGTCTCAAGTGACCTACTATACACTATGGAGAGTGGCAAGCAAAGTGCCTCTGCACACTCTTTCAGTACCCATGGTGAGATCCCGTCTGGACCAACAGCCTTTCTAACGTCCAGATCCAGCAGGTGTCTCTTGACCTCCTCACTCGTAATTTCGAACCCTTCCAAGGCCGCCTGGTTTACTTCCCTTTCTCCTAGCACAGTGACCTCACCTTGTTCTATTGTGAAGACCTCCAGGAACTTCTTGTTAAGTTCTTCACACACCTCTTTGTCATTCTTTGTATACCTGTCCTCGCCTGTTTTAAGTTTCAAAACCTGTTCTTTCACTGTTGTTTTCCTCCTGATGTGACTATGGAGCAGCTTTGGTTCGGTCTTGGCTTTGTTTGCTATATCATTTTCATAAATTTTCTCTGCTTCTCTTCTCACCCAAACATACTCATTTCTGGTTGTCTGGTATCTCCCTCTGCTTTCTGGTGTTCTGTTTTTCCGGAAGTTCCTCCACGGCCTTTTGTTCAGTTCCTTTGCTTCCATACATGCTCTATTATACCATGGATTCTTCTGTTGCTTCTCGAATTTTTCCCTTTGGGACGGGATGAACCTGTTTACTGCCTCCTAACACTTTTGGGTGACATAGTTCATCATATCTTGTACAGACTTATCTCTGAGGTCTGTGTCCCAAGGTATATCCCTCAGGAAACGTCTCATCTCCTCATAGTTCCCCTTTCGGTATGCCAGCCTTTTGTTTCCTAGTTCTTTTTTGGGGGGGAGATAATTCCTAGCTCTACCAGGTACTCAAAGTTTAATACACTCTGGTCACTCATTCCCAAGGGTGCTTCCATCTTGACTTCCCTTATATCCCACTCATTTAGGGTAAATATCAGATCAAGCATTCCTGGTTCGTCTTCTCTTATTCTTGTACTCACCTAGTTGTGCTTGCGGGGGTTGAGCTCTGGCTCTTTGGGCCCGCCTCTCAACCGTTGGGTCCTTGCTTTGCTGGCTTAGAAAGTGTCTGATGTATTCATTCCTTGCTCTCTGGTAACCTTCTCTGCTCTCAAGTGTTCTGTTATTTTTAGCTTCTCCATACTCTTTTACTTTGTTGCTTAGCTAGCTTACATCTCTGAGTAAACCATGGGTTTCTAATCTGCATTTCAGTTTTTACCTTTTGGACCGGGATAAACTTTTCTGCTGCCTCCTGGCACTTCTGTGTGATGTATTCCATCATGTCTTGGGCCGTCTTTTCCCTTAGCTCTGCTTCCCATGTTACATCCGTTAGGAATTTTCTTATATCCTCGTAATTTTCCTTACGGAATGCCAGCCTTTTGCTTTCAGTTCCCTTTCTCGAGTACTTTAGCCCTTCTTCGACCAGATACTCAAACGTCAGTTCACTGTGATCGCTCATTCCTACTGGGGTCTCGAAATCAATTTCCCTTATGTCGGAGTCATTCAGAGTGAAGACTAAGTAGAGTGTCGCTTTTTCATCGTTTCCCCCTCATCCTATTTGGTTCCCTGACATGTTGGCTTAGAAAGTTTCTTGTCGCCACTTCCACTAGTTTGGCTCTCCATGTATCCTCTCCGCCGTGTGGTTCCTTGTTCTCCCAGTCTATCATTGCTTGATTGAAGTCATCCATGATGAGCAGATGGGATCGATTTCTTTAGGCAGCAGAGCCTGCCCTCTCAATTATATTATTAACTGCCATGTTGTCTCTGTCATACTTTTGCCTGGGTTTTCTGTCATTTGGTGGTCAGTTATATATCACCGCTACTACTACTCTGGGTCCTCCCATCGTCATGGTGCCTGCTATGTAGTCTCTAAACCCTTCACAGCCTGGGATAACCATCTCCTTGAAACTCCATTCCTTTCTCATGAGTAAGGCCACTCCGCCTCCTCCCCTTCCCTCCCTCTCTTTCCTTATTACAGTGTAATCCTGGGGGGAACAACACATTTGTTATGATTCCTGAGAGTTTTATTTCCATGATTCCAGCTACATCTGGGTTTACGTCTTGTGCTCTTTCCCTAAATTCGCTCACCTTGCTTGTAATCCCATCTATGTTTGTGTACATCACCTTGAAGCTGACTCTTTTTTGTCCATCCCCAGTTCCTGTTGCTTCCACTGGAGAAGGTAAACATGGAGGGGGATGGGGAGGGGGGAAAGGGGGGGCGCCTTAGGTTGTGAGGGGGGCTGAGAGTGAGGGGGACCTGGATTGTGGGGGGGGCTGGGAGGATCTGGTTTGGATAGGGTAGGGGCGAAGTGAGGGCTTGGAGGGGTGGAGGAGAAGGGAGGGTTTGGGGGGATAGAGAGAAAGGGGAGGGGGTTGTCGGGGGAAGGGGGAGGGAGGACTTGGGGGGTGGGGGAGAAGGGCTTGGGGGCGAGAGGGAGGAAAGAGGGCTTGGAGGGGAGATGGGAGAGATTAGGAGGTGGGAGAGGAGGGAGGGGATATGGGGGTTGGGCAGAAGGGAGGGCTTAGGGTGGGGGATGAGTATAGGGACTGGGGCAGGTAGGGCTTCTATTAGTTGGGAGAAGGGTGTGATCTTCATCCCACTGGGGCTGTTGAATTTCCTGTGGAGGGTTCCCCACTCCCTACTGGGATCGTTGGGTTCTGGGATGTGGTTCCCTGATTCCTTTCCCTCTCCTTGCACTCCTTCCTTGCTGCTGCTGCCCTCTGTCTCTCCTCCCTGATCATATCCTTCTGCAGGAATACCTTTTTAAACTTCTGCACATTGAGTAGGCTGCTCTTCTTTGCTAAAATTTTCTCTTTTGTGTTCTCGCTTTTGAAAACCACTTTTATCAATTGATCTTTGTCCGTGTTGTACTGGCCAAGCCTGAAAACCTTTTCTATATTCAATTCTTCCCCCTCCATCTGTACTCCTTCAAGGATCTCTTTGACTGTGGCTTTGTCCATATCTCTCCTCACCCTTGGAGTGGCCTCTATTTGCTCCTTAATACCTACTACGACTAGTGCTCTTTTCCTCTCTATCAGTCACCTAGTGCATCTTGCTGCTTCCTGAGAAGTAGCAACTTTCATGGCAATTAACTGTACTGCAGAGACCACTTCCGGGGTCCTACTAAGTATATATGCAAATGAGGGTAGTAATGTAGAAGTCCCTTGTTGACCAGAAGTCCCTTCTATAGATACATTACCATCTTCCTGAGGGCTGGTTCGTGGCGGATATTGGGGATTCTCTTTCAGGCTTTTAATCTCCTCCCTTGCCACAATCAGTTCATCCTGCAGGTTAGCTACCTTTTCCTTCATTACCTGTAGTTCCATCCTGATTTCACTCCACATTTGAACGAGTGCCTCCTCAAGCGAGACATCTTGTCCTCCTCCTCCCTCTGTGTTACGTCTGCTCTGTGCCATGTTTGTTTATAATTTCAGTTCTCCAATCCAATGTGTGTGTGTGTGTGTGTGTACTCACCTATTTGTGCTTGCGGGGGTTGAGCTTTGGCTCTTTGGTCCCGCCTCGGTGTGTGTGTGTGTGTGTGTGTACTCACCTAGTTGTACTCACCTAGTTGTGTTTGCGGGGGTTGAGATCTGGCTCTTTGGTCCCGCCTCTCAACCGTCAATCAACAGGTGTACAGATTCCTGAGCCTATTGGGCTCTATCATATCTACACTTGAAACTGTGTATGGAGTCAGCCTCCACCACATCTCTTCTTAATGCATTCCATTTGTCCACCACTCTGACACTAAAAAAGTTCATTCTAATATCTCTGTGGCTCATTTGCGCACTCAGTTTCCACCTGTGTCCCCTTGTACGTGTTCCCCTTGTGTTAAATAGACTGTCTTTATCTACCCTATCAATTCCCTTCAGAATCTTGAATGTGGTGATCATGTCCCCCCTAACTCTTCTGTCTTCCAGCGAAATGAGGTTTAATTCCCGTAGTCTCTCCTCGTAGCTCATACCTCTCAGCTCGGGTACTAGTCTGGTGGCAAACCTTTGAACCTTTTCCAGTTTAGTCTTATCCTTGACTAGATATGGACTCCATGCTAGGGCTGCATACTCCAGGATTGGCCTGACATATGTGGTATAGAAAGTTCTGAATGATTCTTTACACAAGTTTCTGAATGACGTTCGTATGTTGGCCAGCCTGGCATATGCTGCTGATGTTATCCGCTTGATATGTGCTGCAGGAGACAGGTCTGGCGTGATATCAACCCCCAAGTCTTTTTCCTTCTCTGACTCCTGAAGAATTTCCTCTCCCAGATGATACCTTGTATCTGGCCTCCTGCTCCCTACACCTATCTTCATTACATTACATTTGGTTGGGTTAAACTCTAACAACCATTTGTTCGACCATTCCTTCAGCTTGTCTAGGTCTTCTTGAAGCCTCAAACAGTCCTCTTCTTTTTTACTCCTTCTCATAATTTTTGCATCGTCTGCAAACATTGAGAGAAATGAATCGATACCCTCTGGGAGATCATTTACATATATCAGAAACAAGATAGGACCGAGTACAGAGCCCTGTGGGACTCCATTGGTGACTTCACGGAATCGGAGGTCTCACCCCTCACCGTAACTCTCTGCTTCCTATTGCTTAGATACTCCCTTATCCACTGGAGCACCTTACCAGCTACACCTGCCTGTCTCTCCAGCTTATGTACCAGCCTCTTATGCGGTACTGTGTCAAAGGCTTTCCGACAATCCAAGAAAATGCAGTCCGCCCAGCCCTCTCTTTCTTGCTTAATCTTTGTCAGCTGATCGTAGAATTCTATCAAGCCTGTAAGGCAAGATTTACCCTCCCTGAACCCATGTTGGCGATTTGTCACGAAGTCCCTTCTCTCCAGATGTGTTACCAGGTTTTTTTCTCACGACCTTCTCCATCACCTTGCATGGTATACAAGTCAAGGACACTGGCCTGTAGTTCAGAGCCTCTTGCATGTCGCCCTTTTTGTATATTGGGATCACATTCGCCGTCTTCCATATTTCTGGTAGGTCTCCCGTCTCCAGTGACTTACTATACACTATAGAGAGTGGCAAGCAAAGTTCCTCTGCACACTCTTTCAGTATCCATGGTGAGATCCCATCTGGACCAACAGCCTTTCTAACATCCAGATCCAGCAGGTGTCTCTTGACCTCCTCTCTCATAATTTCGAACTCTTCCAAGGCCGCCTGGTTTACCTCCCTTTCTCCTAGCACAGTGACCTCACCTTGTTCTACTGTGATGACCTCCTGGAACCTCTTATTGAGTTCTTCACACACGTCTCTGTCATTCTCTGTATACCTGTCCTCGCCTGTTCGAAGTTTCAATACCTGTTCTTTCACTGTTGTTTTCCTTCTGATGTGACTGTGGAGTAGCTTTGGTTCGGTCTTGGCTTTGTTTGCTATATCATTTTCAAAACTTTTCTCTGCTTCTCTTCTCACCCTGACGTACTCATTCCTGGTTCTCTGGTATCTCTCTCTGCTTTCTGGTGTTCTGTTATTCCGGAAGTTCCTCCACGCCCTTTTGTTCAGTATCTTCGCTTCCATACATGCCCTATTATACCATGGATTCTTTTGTTGCTTCTCGGATTTTTCCCTTTGGGCCGGGATGAACCTGTTTACTGCCTCCTGACACTTTTGGGTAACATAGTCCATCATACCCTGTACAGACTTATCTCTGAGGTCTGTGTCCCAAGGTATTTCACCTAGGAAACTTCTCATCTGTTCATAATTTCCCTTTCGGTATGCCAGCCTTTTGATTCCTAGTTCTTTTTGGGGGGAGATAAGTCCTAGCTCTACCAGGTACTCAAAGTTCAATACACTATGGTCACTCATTCCCAAGGGCACTTCCATCTTAACTTCTCTTATATCCCACTCATTTAGGGTAAATATCAAATTAAGCATTGCTGGTTCATCTTCTCCTCCCATTCTTGTTGGTTCTTTGATGTGCTGGCTTAGAAAGTTTCTTGTTGCCACGTCCAGAGGCTTAGCCCTCCATGTTTCTGGTCCTCCATGCGGGTCTCTGTTCTTCCAATCTATCTTCCCATGGTTGAAGTCTCTCATAATTAGTAGTCCAGATCCATTCCTGCTAGCAACAGAAGCTGCTCTTTCTATTATGTTAATGGTGGCCATGTTGTTTCTATCATATTCCTGTCTAGGTCTTCTGTCATTTAGTGGTGGATTATATATGACTACGACTATAATTTTGTTCCCTACATTTGTTATGGTACCTGCTATGTAGTCACTGAAACCTTCACAGCCCTGAATATCCATCTCCTCAAAATTCCAGCCTTTTCTTACCAGCAGAGCTACACCACCCCCACCTCTTCCTTCCCTCTCTTTCCTCATAACATAATAGTCCTGTGGGAACATTGCATTTGTTGTTATCGTTTTCTCTGGCTCTGGCTCGAGCTCTGGCTCTTTGGTCTCACCTCTCAACCATCAATCAACTGGTGTACAGATTCCTGAGCCTACTGGGCTCTATCATATCTACATTTGAAACTGTATGGAGTCAGCCTGCACCACATCACTTCCTAGTGCATTCAATTTACTAACTACTCTGACACTGAAAAAGTTCTTTCTAACGTCTCTGTGGCTCATTTGGGTACTCAGCTTCCACCTGTGTCCCGTTGTTCGCGTCCAACCAGTGTTGAATAGTTCATCCTTGTTTACCCGGTCGATTCCCCTGAGGATTTTGTAGGTTGTGATCATGTCCCCCCTTACTCTTCTGTCTTCCAGTGTCGTCAGGTGCATTTCCCGCAGCCTTTCCTCATAACTCATGCCTCTTAGTTCTGGGACTAGTCTAGTAGCATACCTTTGGACTTTTTCCAGCTTCGTCTTGTGCTTGACAAAGTACGGGCTCCATGCTGGGGCCGCATACTCCAGGATTGGTCTTACATATGTGGTGTACAAGATTCTGAATGATTCCTTACACAGGTTCCTGAACCCCGTTCTGATGTTAGCCAGCCTCGCATATGCCGCAGACGTTATTCTCTTTATGTGGGCTTCAGGAGACAGGTTTGGTGTGATATAAACTCCTAGATCTTTCTCTCTGTCTGTTTCATTAATTACTTCATCTCCTATTCTGTATCCTGTGCCTGGCCTCCTGTTTCCACTGCCTAGTTTCATTACTTTGCATTTACTCGGGTTGAACTTCAACAGCCATTTGTTGGACCATTCACTCAGTCTATCCAGGTCATCTTGTAGCCACCTACTATCATCCTCTATTTCAATCCTCATAATTTTTGCATCGTCGGCAAACATTGAGAGGAACGAATCTATACCCTCTGGGAGATCATTTACATATACCAGAAACAGTATAGGTCCAAGGACTGACCCCTGCAGGACTCCACTTGTGACGTCTCGCCAATCTGAGACCTCACCCCTCACACAGACTCGTTGTCTCCTGTTGCTTAGGTACTCCTCTGTCCACCGGAGTACCTTCCCTTTCACTCCAGCCTGCATCTCCAACTTTCGCACTAGCCTCTTGTGTGGCACTGTATCAAAGGCTTTCTGACAATCCAAAAATATGCAGTCTGCCCACCCTTCTCTTTCTTGCCTTATTTTTGTTGCCTGGTCGTAGAATTCAAGTAACCCTGCGAGGCAGGACCTGCCATCGCTGAACCCATGTTGATGCTGTGTTACAAAGTTCCTTCGCTCCAGATGCGCCACTAGTTTTTTTTCGCACAATCTTCTCCATCAGCTTGCATGGTATGCAGGTTAGGGACACTGGCCTGTAGTTCAGTGCCTCCTGTCTATCCCCTTTCTTGTATATCGGGACTACGTTAGCTGCTTTCCAAATATCTGGCAGTTCCCCTGTTGCTAGTGATTTGTTATACACTATGGAGAGTGGTAGGCACAGTTCTCTTGCTCCTTCCTTTAGAACCCAAGGGGAGATTCCATCTGGGCCTATAGCCTTCGTCACGCCCAACTCTAGTAAACACTTCCTTACTTCCCTACTGGTAATCTCAAACTCTTCCAGTGGTTCTTGGTTAGCTATTCCCTCACTTACCTCTAGAATTTGTCCTTGCTCTATGGTGAAGACCTCCTAGAATTTCTTATTCAATTCCTCACACACTTCCTTGTCATTTGTAGTGAATCCTTCCGCCCCTATCCTTAATCTCATAACCTGTCCCTTTACTGTTGTTTTTCTCCTAATGTGGCTTCGCAACAATTTAGGCTGAGTCGTTGCCTTGATTGCGATGTCATTTTCGTATTGTCCTTCTGCCTCTCTTCTCATCCTGACGTATTCATTCCTGGCATTCTCGTATCTTTCTCTGCTCTTCAGAGTCCTGTTATTCCTATAGTTTCTCCATGCCCTTTTACTTTGCTGCTTAGCTAGCCTACATCTCTGATTAAACCATGGGTTTCTCATTTTCATTTCTCTGTTTTCCTTTTGGACTGGGACAAACTTGTTTGTTGCGTCCTTGCACTTCTGCGTGATGTAATCCATCATATCTTGGGCCGTCTTTCCCCTGAGCTCTGTTTCCCATACCATATCTGTGTGTGTGTACTCACCTATTTGTACTCACCTATTTGTGCTTGCGGGGGTTGAGCTTTGGCTCTTTGGTCCCGCCTCTCAACTGTCAATCAACTGGTGTACAGATTCCTGAGCCTACTGGGCTCTATCATATCTACATTTAAAATTGTGTATGGAGTCAGCCTCCACCACATCACTGCCTAGTGCATTCCATCCGTTAACTACTCTGACACTAAAAAAGGTCCTTCTAACGTCTCTGTGGCTCTGGTGGGTACTCAGTTTCCACCTGTGTCCCCTTGTTCGCGTCTCACCAGTGTTGAATACTTTATCCTTGTTTACCCGGTCGCTCTAAGGATTTTGTAGGTTGTGATCATGTCTCCCCTTACTCTTCTGTCTTCCAGTGTCGTAAGGTGCATTTCCCGCAGCCTTTCCTCGTAACTCATGCCTCTTAGTTCTGGGACTAGTCTAGTGGCATGCCTTTGGACTTTTTCCTGCTTCGTCTTGTGCTTGACAAGGTACGGGCTCCATGCTCGGGCAGCATACTCCAGGATTAGTCTTACATATGTGGTGTACAAGATTCTGAATGATTCCTTACACAGGTTCCTGAACGCGTGTGTGTGTGTGTGTGTGTGTGTGTGTGTGTGTGTGTGTGTGTGTGTGTGTGTGTGTGTGTGTGTGTGTGTGTGTGTGTGTGTGTGTGTGTGTGTGTGTGTGTGTGTGTGTGTGAGTGTGTGTGAGTGTATGTGTGTGTGTGTGTGTGTGTGTGTGTGTGTGTGTGTGTGTGTGTGTGTGTGTGTGTGTGTGTGTGTGTGTGTGTGTGTGTGTGTGTGTACTCACCTAGTTGTGTTTGCGGGGGTTGAGCTCTGGCTCTTTGGTCCCGCCTCTCAACTTTGTGTGTGTGTGTGTGTGTGTGTGTGTGTGTGTGTGTGTGTGTGTGTGTGTGTGTGTGTGTGTGTGTGTGTGTGTGTGTGTGTGTGTGTGTGTGTGTGTGTGTGTGTGTGCGTGTGATTGTGTGAGTGTGTGTGTGTGTGTGTGTGTGTGTGTGTGTGTGTGTGTGTGTGTGTGTGTGTGTGTGTGTGTGTGTGTGTGTGTGTGTGTGTGTGTGTGTGTGTGTGTGTGTGTGTGTGTGTGTGTGTGTGTGTGTGCGTGTGATTGTGTGAGTGTGCGTGTGAGTGGGAGAGTGTGGGTGGGGTGTGTGAGAAGAGAAGGGAGTCAGGGGACGAGTGTATGGAGGGGGGGGTGTTGGCGGGGGGTTGGGGGGAGGGTAGGGTGTGTGTGTGTGTGTTTGTGTGTATGGTGAGGGGGGTGGTACCTAGGGGGGTCAACCGGTGGCAGGAGGCAGGATGAAGGGAAGGATGGTGGGGGGGGGGAGAAAGAGGGATGGAGTGAGGAAGATGGAGGAAGGGAGGGAGGGACAGAAGGAGAGTGGGAGAGAGCGAGGGAGAGGGGGGAGGAAATTGAATAAAGATGTGTGTGTGTACTCACCTAATTGCGCATGCGGGGGTTGAGCTTTGGCTCTTTGGTCCTGCCTCTCAACTGTCATTCAACTGGTGTACAGATTCCTGAGCCTACTGGACTCTATCATATCTACATTTGAAACTGTGTAAGGAGTCAGCCTCCACCACATCACTTCCAAGTGCATTCCATTTATTAACTACTCTGACACTGAAAAAATTCTTTCTAACGTCTCTGTGGCTCATTTGGGTACTAAGTTTCCACCTGTGTCCCCTTGTTTGTGTCCCTCCTGTGCTGAAGAGTTTGTCTTTGTCCACCCTGTCAATTCCCCTGAGAATTTTGTAGGTGGTTATCATGTCACCCCTTACTCTTCTGTTTTCCAGGGATATGAGGATCAGCTCCTTTAGCCTTTCCTCGTAACTCATTCCTCTCAGTTCCGGAACGAGCCTGGTGGCATACCGCTGAATCTTCTCTAACTTTGTCTTGTGTTTAACTAGATATGGACTCCAGGCTGGAGCTGCATACTCCAGGATTGGTCTTACATAAGTAGTATACAGGGTCCTGAACGATTCCTTACGCAAGTTTCTAAAGGCAGTTCTTATGTTGGCCAGTCTAGCAAATGCCACTGATGATATTCTTTTAATGTGGGCCTCTGGGGACAGGTTCGGTGTGATATCAACTCCCAGATCTTTTTCTCTATTTGATTCTAGCAGGATTTCACCTCCCAGATGATACCTTGTGTTCAGCCTCCTGCTCCCTTCGCCTAATTTCATTACCTTACACTTTCCTGAGTTAAATTTAGCAGCCATTTCCTAGACCATTTCTCCAGTTTGTCCAGGTCATCCTGTAGTCTCTGTCTATCTTCATCCGTTTTGATTCTTCTCATAATTTTTGCATCATCAGCAAACATTGAGAGGAACGAGTCTATACCCTCCGGAAGATCGTTTACATATATTAGAAACAGGATGGGTCCAAGTACTGAGCCCTGTGGGACTCCGCTGGTGACATCTCGCCACTCTGATGTCTCCCCCCTCACCGTTACTCGATGTTTCCTGTTGCTTAAGTACTCCCTTATCCACTGGAGCACCTTACCTTTTACTCCTGCCTGAGGCTCCAACTGTTTTAACAGCCTTTTATGGGGTACTGTGTCAAAGGCTTTTTGGCAGTCCAGGAAAATGCAGTCGGGCCACCCTTCACTTTCCTGCCTAATTTTTGTTGCCTTGTCATAGAATTCTATAAAACCTGTGAGGCACGATTTACCATCTCTGAACACCTGTTGGTGGTGTGTTACAAAGTTATTTCCCTCCAGATACTCTACGAACCATTTCCTCACGATCTTCTCCATCACCTTGCATGGTATACAAGTTAGGAAAACTGGCCTGTAGTTCAGTGCCTCTTGCTTGTCACCCTTCTTGTATATTGGGACTACGTTAGCTGTGTTCCTACTTTCTGGTAAATCTCCTGTTTCCAGTGACCTGTTATACACCATAGAGAGTGGTACACTTAGTGCTTCTGCACCTTCCTTTAGTATCCATGGTAAGATTCTGTCAGGCCCAACAGCCTTTGTCACATCCAGCTCCAACAGACACCTTTTGACCTCATCACTGGTGAGGTCAAATTCCTCCAAGGCTGCTTGGTTTGCCTCCTCCTCATTCAGTGCAGGGGCTTCTCCTTGCTCTATTGTGAAGACCTCCTGGAATCTCTTGTTGAGTTCTTCACACACCTCCTTGTCATTCTCTGTGTATCTGTTCTCCCCTTTTCTCAGTGTCATCACTTGTTCCTTCACTGCTGTTTTCCTCCTGATGTGGCTGTGGAGCAGCTTTGGTTGGGTTTTGGCTTTACTCGCTATGTCATTTTCAAACTGTCTCTCTGCTTCCCTCCTCACCCTGAGGTACTCTTTTCTGGCCCTCTGATATCTCTCCCTGCTCTCCGGTGTTCTGTTATTTCTGTACTTTCTCCATGTTCTTTTACTCAGTTGCTTCGCTGCCATGCATTCCTGGTTAAACCATGGGTTTTTCTGTTGTTTTCGTTTTTCTCTTTTTGAACGGGGATAAACCTGTCTGCAGCTTCCTGGCACTTCTGGGTGACAAAATCCATCATGTCCTGCACATTCTTGTCTCTAAGTTCTGTTTCCCATGGTATTCCCCTGAGGAAGTTCCTCATCTCGTCATATTTTTCTCTTCGGTAATTCAGTCTTTTTCCCTCTACTCCCATCCTTGGATAGGTTATCCCTACCTCCACCAAGTACTCAAAGGTCAGTACACTGTGGTCACTCATTCCTATGTGGGCTTCAACTTTGACTTCCCTTATTTCTGACTCATTCAGGGTGAATATCAAGTCGAGTCCAGCTGGTTCATCATTGCCTCTCACTCCTGTGGGTTCCTTGACATGCTGGCTCAGAAAGTTCCTAGTGTGTGTGTGTGTGTGTGTGTTTGTGTGTGGGGTGGATGGTGTATGGTGGTGGGGGGATTGGCGGTGTGATCTTTTGATTCTAAGGTGACAGAAACTAGTACCTACATGAGCCGTATTCGTCAAGATTCTTTACTTTCTTTAGCTAGTATCCAAGACTACTTGTTATACTAAAAACACTGTACACACAAAGCCACAAACACTGGAGTGTGTGTATGGGGAGGTTAGGGGGAGAGATATTGGGAGGAAGGGAAGAGGAACAGAAGAGATCTATTTGTGTATGTTTAATGGGGGAGAGGGAGAAGGAGGAGGGTGAGAAATTGGAGGTATGGTCATTTGTCCAACAGTTGTCAACTAAGTGTCAAAGGCCGCTATCTAGCCAGTTCCCATAGGGTAGTGTTTTGGGTAAGATGGGGTGGGAAAGAAGGGGGTGGGGGGGGTATCCTGTTGCTGGCGTGATGTTTCACATACGTAAAAACCATTTCGTATTTTGATTTACTCCATCCCTTTACTGTGTGTTTGTGTGTGTGTGTGTGTGTGTGTGTGTGTGTGTGTGTGTGTGTGTGTGTGTGTGTGTGTGTGTGTGTGTGTGTGTGTGTGTGTGTGTGTGTGTGTGTGTGTGTGTGTGTGTTTGCTTGTGTGTGTGTGTGTCACGAGGGTCCCCTATGTGTCACACTTCTACCCGGAATGAGCCACTTTGTGAGTCTAAATGTATATGATAAACTGAACAAGATTTCTCTTATAATTAACCTTACTGTACATCAGTTAACTGACAGGAGCAGGCAGCACTCACCGGCCAAAACCGTCCCGCTCACCCAACCATGTGAGTTTATAATGATGTCCTTATGTCGTGGGCCTCGGTGGATTCGTCGTCTCTCCACGTGGTTTGGAGTCCCACTCTTCCACTGAGTGCCAGTGGATCGGTGCTGGTGGTTGTTTCAGTATGCTGTATCCTTTCGCCTGTTGTGTTACCGTTCACTAATTTACTGTATCACTGTTCTCTATAGCCCAATTATTCCTTGATACAACTATGTAAACATCGGCCTCGTGGCCCCGTGTGGTGACTCTCCATACAAGCTTAGTGGTTCGCTATGGTGAACACAAAAGTAAATATTTATATATAACGTGTAAATATAGTGTAATAACAGCAAAAGGAGTATGTTGGGAGGAGCCATTTTGGTGAGGAAGGGAGTGAGGCTGTCGTCTGCTGGCTGGTGTGTGACATGTCATGCCATGTATTGTGGCAACTATGCTGTTTGGACACCATACCAGCCAAGTTGTACAATTATGGTGTATAAAAGATTAAGATACTTATATAAAACGTGTGGATATAGTTTAATTAATGCACAAACAGTATTGTGGGAGGAGGAATGCTGGCGAATAAGGTGTTGAAGGAGTGAGGGAGATGGCGTCTGCTGGCTGGGTCTGGCAGTTCACTCTTGTTGTTTGGACTCACCATTCCAGTTTTGTGGTTCGCTATGGTGGACACAAATGTATATACCTATATATAACCTGTGTATATATAGTGTAATAACAGTAAAAGGATATGCTGGGAGGAGACATTTTGGTGAGGGAGGTGTTAGTGTGGGAGGGAGTGAGGCTGTCGTCTGCTGTGTCACTTGTCATGCAGATTCTTGTGGCCACTATGTTGATTGGACATCATACCAGCTTTGTTGTACAATTATGTTGAATAAAACATGTAGATACGTATATATAACGTGTGTGTGTGTATATAGCGTATTAACAGCATAAACAGTATAGTGGGAGGAGGATTTTTGGTGAGTGAGGTAGCATGGTCTGCTGGCTGTGGTATTGGCGGCCACTATATTGCTTGGACACCATACCAGATTAGTAGTACATTTGGTTTACACCTTTTTATTAAATAAATATAACACATTACACACTATTGAATTTTATTACTGCAAAAAAGTGAGAAAAAATCAGAGACATTGAAATAATTAGGTAATAATGTCGTTGTGTCAACTGTTGCCTGCCGCAAGGTAGAGAAGACTGTCAGAGGACACTTACTCTGTCAACTCTTTAATTTTGCCAGACTTTACCGCTTTATTGCAGCCAAAATATGTCACTTACGATTTGATTTTGATTTTCCCATGATCAGGGAACACAAATGAGCATTTTTATATGATGAAACAAAAGTTTTTAATAATATAATTTCTTGCGCCTGGTGGTGTTGAAAACTATTAAGGCAAGCGCCTCCCAGGGGTTATTTATTAAGTCTACCGTATAATTATGGTAAGATTTAAATATAAAACCAACCAAAATGTGTGAAGGGAAGTTTACTGGTGAAAAAAGTTATAAAATGCACTCTGCTGAAATGTAATATATACAATTATTTAATTTTATAATTATTAATCAAATCAATTACAGGTAGATTTCCCCCAAATAATTTATGGACCTTCGAACTGGATGAACCAGAAATGCTACACTGGTTTATCATATACAGAAATTATTGGATCTTGAGCAACAAATATAATTTACAAGCCTTTGAACCTAGATGGGTACTTAATGATCCTAGATCACACTGGTCCATCAAATTAAATAAACCAGTCCAATGAATCAATAATATATTAAACACATATCGCCAGTCATAGACTGGTCAGTAGCCTAGACTCACAGCCGTTTCGTGGAGCTTATCCACCAAATTCGTGGAGTGTGATATCCATGAAGTTTTATCACATAAATTAAATAAAACCAAATTGTGGCTTTATTTTTACAGAGTTTATCTACTAGACTGTGGTGTTTAATTTCGCGAAAAGTCACTAATAAAATATTTATTACTACCAAAATAACACCGGTGGTTTATGAGAGGCTACCAACAACAATTGTGTATATAATTTATCTAAGAAGAAATCATATCTATCATATCTACACTTGAAATTTTGTATGGAGTCAGCCTCCACCACGTCACTTCCTAATGCATTCCATTTGTCAACCACTCTGACAATAAAAAGGTTCTTTCTGATATCTCTGTGGCTTATTTGGGCACTCAGTTTCCACCTGTGTCCCCTAGTGCGTGTGTCCCTTGTGTTAAATAGCCTGTCTTTATCTACTCAATCAACACACACACACACATGTGTGTGTGTGTGTGTACTCACATAATTGTGCTTGCGGGGGTTGAGCTCTGGCTCTTTGGTCCCACCTCTCAACCGTCAATCAACTGATGTACAGATTCCTGAGCCTACTGGGCTCTATCATATCTACATTTGAAACTGTGTATGGAGTCAGCCTCCACCACATCACTTCTTAGTGCATTCCATTTACTAACTACTCTGACACTGAAAAAGTTCTTTCTAACGTCTCTGTGGCTCATTTGGGTACTCAGCTTCCACCTGTGTCCCCTTGTTCGCTTCCCACCAGTGTTGAATAGTTTATCCTTGTTTACCCGGTCGATTCCTCTGAGGATTTTGTGGGTTGAGATCATGTCTCCCCTTACTCTTCTGTCTTCCAGTGTCGTAAGGTGCATTTCCCGCAGCCTTTCCTCGTAACTCATGCCTCTTAGTTCTGGGACTAGTCTAGTGGCATACCTTTGGACTTTTTCCAGCTTCGTCTGGTGCTTGACAAGGTACGGGCTCCATACTGGGGCCGCATACTCCAGGATTGGTCTTACATATGTGGTGTACAAGATTCTGAATGATTCCTTACACAGGTTCCTGAACGCTGTTCTGATGTTAGCCAGCCTCGCATATGCCGCAGACGTTATTCTTTTTATGTGGGCTTCAGGAGACAGGTTTGGTGTGATATCAACTCCTAGATCTTTCTCTCTGTTCTTTTCATTAAGTACTTCATCTCCTATTCTGTATCCTGTGTTTGGCCTCCTATTTCCACCACCTAGTTTCATTACTTTGCATTTACTCGGGTTGAACTTCAACAGCCATTTGTTGGACCATTCACTCAGTCTGTCTAGGTCATCTTGTAGCCTCCTACTATCGTCCTCAGTTTCAATCCTCCTCATAATTTTTGCATCATAGGCAAACATTGAGAGAAACGATTCTATACCCTCTGGAAGATCATTTACATATATCAGAAACAGTATAGGTCCAAGGACTGACCCCTGCGGTACTCCACTCGTAACGTCTCGCCAATCTGAGACCTCACCCCTCACACTGACTCGTTGTCTCCTGTTACTTAGGTATTCCTGTATCCAACGGAGTACCTTCCCTTTCACTCCAGCCTGCATCTCCAGTTTTTTCACTAGCCTCTTGTGTGGCACTGTGTCAAAGGCTTTCTGACAATCCAAAAATATGCAGTGTGCCCACCCTTCTCTTTCTTGCCTTATTTTTGTTGCCTGGTCGTAGAATTCAAGGAACCCTGTGAGGCAGGACCTGCCATCCCTGAATCCATGTTGATGCTGTGTTACAAAGTTCTTTCGCTCCAGATGTTCCACTAGCTTTCTTCGCACAATCTTCTCCATCAACTTGCATGGTATGCAGGTTAGGGACACTGGTCCACTGGACACACATTGTCTGTATGTGTGTGTGTTTGTGTGTGTGTGTGTGTGTGTGTGTGTGTGTGAGTGAGTGTGTGTGAGTGTGTGTGTGTGTGTGTGTGTGTGTGTGTGTGTGTGTGTGTGTGTACTCACCTAGTTGTGTTTGCGGGGGTTGAGCTCTGGCTCTTTGGTCCCGCCTCTCAACTTTGTGTGTGTGTGTGTGTGTGTGTGTGTGTGTGTGTGTGTGTGTGTGTGTGTGTGTACTCACCTAGTTGTGTTTGTAGGGGTTGAGCTCTGGTTCTTTGGTCCCGCCTCTCAACTTTTTGTGTGTGTGTGTGTGTGTGTGTGTGTCTGTGTGTGTGTGTGTGTGTGTTTGTGTGTGTGTGTGTGTTTGTGTGCGTGTGATTGTGTGAGTGTGCGTGTGAGTGGGAGAGTGTGGGTGGGGTGTGTGAGAAGAGAAGGGTGTCAGGGGACGAGTGTATGGAGTTGGGGGGGTGTAGGCGGGGGGTTGGGAGGAGGGTAGGGTGTGTGTGTGTGTGTGTTTGTGTGTATGGTGAGGGGGGGGGTACCTAGGGGGGTCAGCCGGTGGCAGGAGGCAGGATGAAGGGAAGGATGGTGGGGGGGGGGAGAAAGAGGGATGGAGTGAGGAAGATGGAGGAAGGGAGGGAGGGACAGAAGGAGAGTGGGAGAGAGCGAGGGAGAGGGAGGAGGAAATTGAATAAAGATGTGTGTGTGTACTCATCTAATTGCGCATGCGGGGGTTGAGCTTTGGCTCTTTGGTCCTGCCTCTCAACTGTCATTCAACTGGTGTACAGATTCCTGAGCCTACTGGACTCTATCATATCTACATTTGAAACTGTGTAAGGAGTCAGCCTCCACCATATCACTTCCTAGTGCATTCCATTTATTAACTACTCTGACACTGAAAAAATTCTTTCTAACGTCTCTGTGGCTCATTTGGGTACTAAGTTTCCACCTGTGTCCCCTTGTTTGTGTCCCTCCTGTGCTGAAGAGTTTGTCTTTGTCCACCCTGTCATTTCCCCTGAGAATTTTGTAGGTGGTTATCATGTCACCCCTTACTCTTCTGTTTTCCAGGGATATGAGGATCAGCTCCTTTAGCCTTTCCTCGTAGCTCATTCCTCTCAGTTCCGGAACGAGCCTGGTGGCATACCGCTGAATCTTCTCTAACTTTGTCTTGTGTTTAACTAGATATGGATTCCAGGCTGGAGCTGCATACTCCAGGATTGGTCTTACATAAGTAGTATACAGGGTCCTGAACGATTCCTTACGCAAGTTTCTAAAGGCAGTTCTTATGTTGGCCAGTCTAGCAAATGCCGCTGATGATATTCTTTTAATGTGGGCCTCTGGGAACATTTTCGGTGTGATATCAACTCCCAGATCTTTTTCTCTATTTGACTCTAGCAGGATTTCACCTCCCAGATGATACCTTGTGTTCAGCCTCCTGCTCCCTTCGCCTAATTTCATTACCTTACACTTTCCTGAGTTAAATTTAGCAGCCATTTTCTAGACCATTTCTCCAGTTTGTCCAGGTCATCCTGTAGTCTCTGTCTATCTTCATCCGTTTTGATTCTTCTCATAATTTTTGCATCATCAGCAAACATTGAGAGGAACGAGTCTATACCCTCCGGAAGATCGTTTACATATATTAGAAACAGGATGGGTCCAAGTACTGAGCCCTGTGGGACTCCGCTGGTGACATCTCGCCACTCTGATGTCTCCCCCCTCACCGTTACTCGATGTTTCCTGTTGCTTAAGTACTCCCTTATCCACTGGAGCACCTTACCTTTGTTGGGGTTTCACCTCTCTACCCTTACTCTGGGGTGAGCAATAGTTATGCTCAAGGTCACTCACCGTAGCCCTGCGGGTCTTCACTCGATCCTCAGGGCGCCACTGCACGCCAGGAGAGTCTCCCAGTCAATCTTAACGGCCTCTGATTAAGAAAGAGTGGGAACACGACTCGTTCACTTGACTGTCGTGTGCCCTCCCCAACAATCGGGCTCTACGGTTAACCGCAAGGTCGCCAACTGGTGTTTTAGGTGGCCAGTAACACCATCAGTGGACTGGTGGAATTAGTGGTAGCCTTGGCAAGGTCACACTCAAAAGATCAGGAATCAGGCAGGTACTTATTATTATCACTCTATGCTTTCAGTATAATATAGCCACAAGACCAATGGAGGGAATGATAAAAACACAAAGGTGATTTTGTATTTTACTTAAAATGTATGAAAGATGTCACAAGGCCAAACAATAACAAATAAATCAACTGATCCTGACGCGGCCAGTAATTCCCACGAATAGTATGCGATCACTAAGTGGCAACACCTTCCCTCCTCATCAAGTGTCAAGAACAGCTGATCGCTTGCCTCTCCGCGCGAAAGCTTTGCTTGTTTTCTAGATTCACGCGCGCTGTTTCTTTAAATTCTCCAGTATTACTAGAAACTCGCACACTCGATATTGGCACAAATAAACCGTATTACTTAGTTACACTGTACTCAGGCTCAAACAGTCTTTTCTACAATCAATGCTATAATGACTCAATGTAATGTCTTTCACTGCCCTTCATTCAATGACATATTATTAAGTATTAACACTGGCGTTTTCAGTACTTTCTCTCGTGGGCGATAACGCAATAATTCACTGTACTCACAAATGATTAATCACTGAATGAACATAGACATTTATAGTGTATATAAATCAAACATCAATACATGGAAAATAAATAGTTTCTGGGCACGTAGCCTAACTTCCAAATACTGGCATAATATTATATATAATTTATCACTATATGTTCATATCAAAATCTGTAGAAATATATACAATACACAGTAAATTTATCACTTGTTCCTGGTGCCTGTACACACCAATAATCAACATGAATATTACAAGTACTCTTGATAGTACTACACTGCAAACTGGTGCCTTACTGTGACATTGATGAGACTTGCTCACGACATATAAAATCCTCAGGCTAGATAATATAGCCGAATAATATAGCTAACTAAAGGGGAATGGGGAGGGAACTAGAAACACCTACTTCAACCTATCCTCCGATGAGAGTCGAGATGTAGCTCCTGGTCCTCGTGTCGGAAACGCCCCCACACACACGTCATCGTGTCCTACCAGAGCCTCTCGTCGTCCCACCGTTTAGCGCGTCGTCTCCGTGCCTCTTCACTGCAGGTCCGTCCTCCTTCTTGACTTCTTGAAAGGTTGGAGTCGGTCTCCTGGCCGTCGTCTTCTCCCATCAACGGCTGCTGCCTACGTCTCAGCTACAGTCGTCCGGATTCCCAAATAGTCCTCTCCTTCCTCAGCTACCCAGTGGCTCTGTCAGCCACTACGCTGTCACGAACTGGTGAACTGCCACAGACGTCACATACGTCACTGCACGGCTTCACTGCTTCTTGCACAGTACCTGACTGGAGCACTTGTTGCTCAAATAACCGTCAATTCCCTCTCTGGTTCAACACATGAACTAGGGAAGACCTCTCAGAGTACTAGCAGACTTCGGGTGACGCGTAAATCCACGGGAGCGGGAAACAACTGTCAAACTGACAGGACCAATCGTCGCACGTCCGACCTCTTTGACGTGTCGTGTCTGACTGATGGCGCCAGCTCGGTTCGCTGGCCCGACCCCCTTCCTTCGTGACATCACTTTCGTCATGGGAGGTTTTTATTGGCTCCCGGTGCCACATTGCTGTCGGTGACCAATCCGGTGCCACTGACGTCACACGGTTTTGGCGGGAAATCAGGGAGGCAAGCGCCATCTTGGCTCCCTATAGGGCCTATACCACAGGCCAAAATATTACTATTTCACAAATTTCTCGGCTCTCCGAGAACACTTCACTCTCTCCCATATATCAAATTGAAGCCTGCAACGTAGAGAACGCTTGGGAAAAGTAGACATGACTCTTACTGCAGGCGTGGGAGAATTATAAGGGGGGGGGGAACTCCGTAACACCTTTTACTCCTGCCTGATGCTCCAACTGTTTTAACAGCTTTTTATGGGGTACTGTGTCAAAGGCTTTTTGGCAATCCAGGAAAATGCAGTCGGGCCACCCTTCACTTTCCTGCCTAATTTTTGTTGCCTTGTCATAGAATTCTATTAAACCTGTGAGGCACGATTTACCATCTCTGAACACCTGTTGGTGGTGTGTTACAAAGTAATTTCCCTCCAGATACTCTACGAACCTTTTCCTCACGATCTTCTCCATCACCCTGCATGGTATACAAGTTAGGGAAACTGGCCTGTAGTTCAGTGCCTTATGCCTGTCACCCTTCTTGTATATTGGGACTACATTAGCTGTGTTCCTACTTTCTGGTAAATCTCCTGTTTCCAGTGACCTGTTATACACCATAGAGAGTGGTACACTTAGTGCTTCTGCACCTTCCTTTAGTATCCATGGTGAGATTCTGTCAGGCCCAACAGCCTTTGTCACATCCAGCTCCAACAGACACCTTTTGACCTCATCACTGGTGAGGTCAAATTCCTCCAAGGCTGCTTGGTTTGCCTCCTCCTCATTCAGTGCAGGGGCTTCTCCTTGCTCTATTGTGAAGACCTCCTGGAATCTCTTGTTGAGTTCTTCACACACCTTTTTGTCATTCTCTGTGTATCTGTTCTCCCCTTTTCTCAGTTTCATCACTTGTTCCTTCACTGCTGTTTTCCTCCTGATGTGGCTGTGGAGCAGCTTTAGTTGGGTTTTGGCTTTACTCACTATGTCATTTTCAAACTGTCTCTCTGCTTCCCTCCTCACCCTGAGGTACTCTTTTCTGGCCCTCTGATATCTCTCCCTGCTCTCCGGTGTTCTGTTATTTCTGTACTTTCTCCATGTTCTTTTACTCAGTTGCTTCGCTGCCATGCATTCCTGGTTAAACCATGGGTTTTTTCTGTTGTTTTCGTTTTTCTCCTTTTGAACGGGGATAAACCTGTCTGCAGCTTCCTGGCACTTCTGGGTGACAAAACCCATCATGTCCTGCACATTCTTGTCTCTAAGTTCTGTTTCCCATGGTATTCCCCTGAGGAAGTCCCTCATCTCGTCATATTTTTCTCTTCGGTAATTCAGTCTTTTTCCCTCTACTCCCATCCTTGGATAGGTTATCCCTACCTCCACCAAGTACTCAAAGGTCAGTACACTGTGGTCACTCATTCCTATGTGGGCTTCAACTTTGACTTCCCTTATTTCTGACTCATTCAGGGTGAATATCAAGTCGAGTCCAGCTGGTTCATCATTGCCTCTCACTCCTGTGGGTTCCTTGACATGCTGGCTCAGAAAGTTCCTAGTGTGTGTGTGTGTGTGTGTTTGTGTGTGGGGTGGATGGTGTATGGTAGTGGGGGGATTGGCGGTGTGATCTTTTGATTCTAAGGTGACAGAAACTAGTACCTACATGAGCCGTATTCGTCAAGATTCTTTACTTTCTTTAGCTAGTATCCAAGACTACTTGTTATACTAAAAACACTGTACACACAAAGCCACAAACACTGGAGTGTGTGTATGGGGAGGTTAGGGGGAGAGATATTGGGAGGAAGGGAAGAGGAACAGAAGAGATCTATTTGTGTATGTTTAATGGGGGAGAGGGAGAAGGAGGAGGGTGAGAAATTGGAGGGTCAGTTGTCCAACAGTTGTCAACTAAGTGTCAAAGGCCGCTATCTAGCCAGTTCCCATAGGGTAGTGTTTTGGGTAAGATGGGGTGGGAAAGAAGGGGGTGGGGGGGGGTATCCTGTTGCTGGCGTGATGTTTCACATACGTAAAAACCATTTCGTATTTTGATTTACTCCATCCCTTTACTGTGTGTGTGTGTGTGTGTGTGTGTGTGTGTGTGTGTGTGTGTGTGTGTGTGTGTGTGTGTGTGTGTGTGTGTGTGTGTGTGTGTGTGTGTGTGTGTTTGCTTGTGTGTGTGTGTGTTTGCTTGTGTATGTGTTTGCTTGAGAGTGTGAGTGTCACGAGGGTCCCCTATATGTCACACTTCTACCCGGAATGAGCCACTTTGTGAGTCTAAATGTATATGATAAACTGAACAAGATTTCTCTTATAATTAACCTTACTGTACATCAGTTAACTGACAGGAGCAGGCAGCACTCACCGGCCAAAACCGTCCCGCTCACCCAACCATGTGAGTTTATAATGATGTCCTTATGTCGTGGGCCTCGGTGGATTCGTCGTCTCTCCACGTGGTTTGGAGTCCCACTCTTCCACTGAGTGCCAGTGGAATGGTGCTGGTGGTTGTTTCAGTATGCTGTATCCTTTCGCCTGTTGTGTTGCCGTTCACTAATTTACTGTATCACTGTTCTCTATAGCCCAATTATTCCTTGATACAACTATGTAAACATCGGCCTCGTGGCCCTGTGTGGTGACTTTCCATACAAGCTTAGTGGTTCGCTATGGTGAACACAAAAGTAAATATTTATATATAACGTGTAAATATAGTGTAATAACAGCAAAAGGAGTATGTTGGGAGGAGCCATTTTGGTGAGGAAGGGAGTGAGGCTGTCGTCTGCTGGCTGGTGTGTGACATGTCATGCCATGTATTGTGGCTACTATGCTGTTTGGACACCATACCAGCCTAGTTGTACAATTATGGTGTATAAAAGATTAAGATACTTATATAAAACGTGTTGATATAGTTTAATTAATGCACAAACAGTATTGTGGGAGGAGGAATGCTGGCGAATAAGGTGTTGAAGGAGTGAGGGAGATGGCGTCTGCTGGCTGGGTCTGGCAGTTCACTCTTGTTGTTTGGACTCACCATTCCAGTTTTGTGGTTCGCTTTGGTGGACACAAATGTATATACCTATATATAACCTGTGTATATATAGTGTAATAACAGTAAAAGGATATGCTGGGAGGAGACATTTTGGTGAGGGAGGTGTTAGTGTGGGAGGGAGTGAGGCTGTCGTCTGCTGTGTCACTTGTCATGCAGATTCTTGTGGCCACTATGTTGATTGGACATCATACCAGCTTTGTTGTACAATTATGTTGAATAAAACATGTAGATACGTATATATAACGTGTGTGTGTGTGTATATAGCGTATTAACAGCATAAACAGTATAGTGGGAGGAGGATTTTTGGTGAGTGAGGTAGCATGGTCTGCTGGCTGTGGTATTGGAGGCCACTATATTGTTTGGACACCATACCAGATTAGTAGTACATTTGGTTTACACCTTTTTATTAAATAAATATAACACATTACACACTATTGAATTTTATTACTGCAAAAAAGTGAGAAAAATCAGAGACATTGAAATAATTAGGTAATAATGTCGTTGTGTCAACTGTTGCCTGCCGCAAGGTAGAGAAGACTGTCAAAGGACACTTACTCTGTCAACTCTTTAATTTTGCCAGACTTTACCGCTTTATTGTAGCCAAAATATGTCACTTACGATTTGATTTTGATTTTCCCATGATCAGGGAACACAAATGAGCATTTTTATATGATGAAACAAAAGTTTTTAATAATATAATTTCTTGCGCCTGGTGGTGTTGAAGGCTATTAAGGCAAGCGCCTCCCAGGGGTTATTTATTAAGTCTACCGTATAATTATGGTAAGATTTAAATATAAAACCCACCAAAATGTATGAAGGGAAGTTTACTGGTGAAAAAAGTTATAAAATGCACTCTGCTGAAATGTAATATATACAATTATTTAATTTTATAATTATTAATCAAATCAATTTCAGGTAGATTTCCCCCAAATAATTTATGGACCTTCGAACTGGATGAACCAGAAATGCTACACTGGTTCATCATATACAGAAATTATTGGATCTTGAGCAACAAATATAATTTACAAGCCTTTGAACCTAGATGGGTACTTAATGATCCTAGATCACACTGGTCCATCAAATTAAATAAACCAGTCCAATGAATCAATAATATATTAAACACATATCGCCAGTCATAGACTGGTCAGTAGCCTAGACTCACAGCCGTTTCGTGGAGCTTATCCACCAAATTCGTGGAGTGTGATATCCATGAAGTTTTATCACATAAATTAAATAAAACCAAATTGTGGCTTTATTTTTACAGAGTTTATCTACTAGATTGTGGTGTTTAATTTCGCGAAAAGTCACTAATAAAATAATTATTACTACCATAATAACACCGGTGGTTTATGAGAGGCTACCAACAACAATTGTGTATATAATTTATCTAAGAAGAAATCATATCTACACTTGAAATTTTGTATGGAGTCAGCCTCCACCACGTCACTTCCTAATGCATTCCATTTGTCAACCACTCTGACAATAAAAAGGTTCTTTCTGATATCTCTGTGGCTTATTTGGCCACTCAGTTTCCACCTGTGTCCCCTAGTGCGTGTGTCCCTTGTGTTAAATAGCCTGTCTTTATCTACTCAATCAACACACACACACACATGTGTGTGTGTGTACTCACCTAATTGTGCTTGCGGGGGTTGAGCTCTGGCTCTTTGGTCCCACCTCTCAACCGTCAATCAACTGATGTACAGATTCCTGAGCCTACTGGGCTCTATCATATCTACATTTGAAACTGTGTATGGAGTCAGCCTCCACCACATCACTTCTTAGTGCATTCCATTTACTAACTACTCTGACACTGAAAAAGTTCTTTCTAACGTCTCTGAGGCTCATTTGGGTACTCAGTTTCCACCTGTGTCCCGTTGTTCGCGTCCCACCAGTGTTGAATAGTTCATCCTTGTTTACCCGGTCGATTCCCCTGAGGATTTTGTAGGTTGTGATCATGTCCCCCCTTACTCTTCTGTCTTCCAGTGTCGTAAGGTGCATTTCACGCAGCCATTCCTCATAACTCATGCCTCTTAGTTCTGGGACTAGTCTAGTAGCATACCTTTGGACTTTTTCCAGCTTCGTCTTGTGCTTGACAAGGTACGGGCTCCATGCTGGGGCCGCATACTCCAGGATTGGTCTTACATATGTGGTGTGCAAGATTCTGAATGATTCCTTACACAGGTTCCTGAACCCCGTTCTGATGTTAGCCAGCCTCGCATATGCCGCAGACGTTATTCTCTTTATGTGAGCTTCAGGAGACAGGTTTGGTGTGATATAAACTCCTAGATCTTTCTCTCTGTCTGTTTCATTAATTACTTCATCTCCTATTTTGTATCCTGTGCCTGGCCTCCTGTTTCCACTGCCTAGTTTCATTACTTTGCATTTACTCGGGTTGAACTTCAACAGCCATTTGTTGGACCATTCACTCAGTCTATCCAGGTCATCTTGTAGCCTCCTACTATCATCCTCTATTTCAATCCTCCTCATAATTTTTGCATCGTCGGCAAACATTGAGAGGAACGAATCTATACCCTCTGGGAGATCATTTACATATACCAGAAACAGTATAGGTCCATGGACCGACCCCTGCGGGACTCCACTTGTGACGTCTCGCCAATCTGAGACCTCACCCCTCACACAGACTCGTTGTCTCCTGTTGCTTAGGTAACCCTCTATCCACCGGAGTACCTTCCCTTTCACTCCAGCCTGCATCTCCAACTTTCGCACAAGCCTCTTGTGTGGCACTGTATCAAAGGCTTTCTGACAATCCAAAAATATGCAGTCTGCCCACCCTTCTCTTTCTTGCCTTATTTTTGTTGCCTGGTCGTAGAATTCAAGTAACCCTGTGAGGCAGGACCTGCCATCGCTGAACCCATGTTGATGCTGTGTTACAAAGTTCCTTCGCTCCAGATGCGCCACTAGTTTTTTTTCGCACAATCTTCTCCATCAGCTTGCATGGTATGCAGGTCAGGGACACTGGCCTGTAGTTCAGTGCCTCCTGTCTATCCCCTTTCTTGTATATCGCGACTACGTTAGCTGCTTTCCAAATATCTGGCAGTTCCCCTGTTGCTAGTGATTTGTTATACACTATGAAGAGTGGTAGGCACAGTTCTCTTGCTCCTTCCTTTAGAACCCAAGGGAAGATTCCATCTGGGCCTATAGCCTTCGTCACGTCCAACTCTAGTAAACACTTCCTTACTTCCCCACTTGTAATCTCAAACTCTTCCAGTGGTTCCTGGTTAGCTATTCCCTCACTTACCTCTGGAATTTCTCCTTGCTCTAAGGTGAAGACCTCCTAGAATTTCTTATTCAATTCCTCACACACTTCCTTGTCATTTGTAGTGAATCCTTCCGCCCCTATCCTTAATCTCATAACCTGTCCCTTTACTGTTGTTTTTCTCCTAATGTGGCTTCGCAACAATTTAGGCAGAGTCCTTGCCTTGCTTGCGATGTCATTTTCGTATTGTCCTTCTGCCTCTCTTCTCATCCTGACGTATTCATTCCTGGCATTCTGGTATCTTTCTCTGCTCTCCAGAGTCCTGTTATTCCTATAGTTTCTCCATGCCCTTTTACTTAGCTGCTTAGCTAGCCTACATCTCTGATTAAACCATGGGTTTCTCATTTTCATTTCTCTGTTTTCCTTTTGGACTGGGACAAACTTGTTTGTTGCGTCCGTGCACTTCTGCGTGATGTAATCCATCATATCTTGGGCCGTCTTTCCCCTGAGCTCTGTTTCCCATACTATATCTGTGTGTGTGTACTCACCTATTTGTACTCACCTATTTGTGCTTGCGGGGTTTGAGCTTTGGCTCTTTGGTCCCGCCTCTCAACTGTCAATCAACTGGTGTACAGATTCCTGAGCCTACTGGGCTCTATCATATCTACATTTAAAATTGTGTATGGAGTCAGCCTCCACCACATCACTGCCTAGTGCATTCCATCCGTTAACTACTCTGACACTGAAAAAGTTCCTTCTAACGTCTCTGTGGCTCATGTGGGTACTCAGTTTCCACCTGTGTCCCCTTGTTCGCGTCCCACCAGTGTTGAATACTTTATCCTTGTTTACCCGGTCGCTCTAAGGATTTTGTAGGTTGTGATCATGTCTCCCCTTACTCTTCTGTCTTCCAGTGTCGTAAGGTGCATTTCCCGCAGCCTTTCCTCGTAACTCATGCCTCTTAGTTCTGGGACTAGTCTAGTGGCATGCCTTTGGATTTTTTCCTGCTTCGTCTTGTGCTTGACAAGGTACGGGCTCCATGCTGGGGCAGCATACTCCAGGATTGGTCTTACATATGTGGTGTACAAGATTCTGAATGATTCCTTACACAGGTTCCTGAACGCGCGTGCGTGTGTGTGTGTGTGTGTGTGTGTGTGTGTGTGTGTGTGTGTACTCACCTATTTGTACTCACCTATTTGTGCTTGCAGGATCGAGCATTGACTCTTGGATCCCGCCTTTCTAGCTATCGGTTGTTTACAGCAATGACTCCTGTCCCATTTCCCTATCATACCTAGTTTTAAAAGTAAGAATAGTATTTGCTTCCACAACCTGTTCCCCAAGTGCATTCCATTTTTCCACTACTCTCACGCTAAAAGAAAACTTCCTAACATCTCTGTGACTCATCTGAGTTTCCAGTTTCCACCCATGTCCCCTCGTTCTGTTATTTTTACGTGTGAACATTTCATCTATTTCCACTTTGTCAATCCCCCTGAGTATTTTATATGTCCCTATCATATCTCCTCTCTCCCTTCTTTTCTCTAGTGTCGTAAGGTTCAGTTCCTTCAGCCGCTCTTCATATCCCATCCCACGTAACTCTGGGACAAGCCTCGTCGCAAACCTCTGAACCTTCTCCAGTTTCTTTATGTGTTTCTTCAGGTGGGGGCTCCATGATGGCGCGGCATACTCTAAGACGGGTCTCACGTAGGCAGTGTAAAGCGCCCTAAAAGCCTCCTCATTTAGGTTTCTGAATGAAGTTCTAATTTTGGCCAGTGTAGAGTACGCTGCTGTCGTTTTCCTATTTATATGTGCCTCAGGAGTTAGATTAGGTGTCACATCCACTCCCAGGTCTCTTTCTCGAATCGTTACAGGAAGGCTGTTCCCCTTCATTGTGTACTGTCCCTTTGGTCTCCTGTCACCTGATCCCATTTCCATAACTTTACATTTACTGGTGTTAAACTCCAGTAGCCATTTCCCTGACCATCTCTGCAGCCTGTTTAAGTCCTCTTGGAGGATCCTACAATCCTCGTCTGTCACAACTCTTCTCATTAATTTTGCGTCATCCGCAAACATTGACATGTATGATTCCACTCCTGTAAACATATCATTTACGTAAATTAGAAAGAGGATTGGTCCCAGCACCGATCCTTGAGGTACTCCACTTGTTACTGTTCGCCAGTCCGACTTTTCGCCCCTTACCATTACCCTCTGGCTCCTTCCTGTTAGGTAGTTCTTCACCCATACTAGGGCCTTTCCGCTTACTCCTGCCTGCCTCTCAAGTTTGTATAGCAGTCTCATGTGCGGTACCGTATCAAAGGCCTTTTGGCAGTCAAGAAATATGCAGTCTGCCCAGCCTTCTCTGTCCTGCCTTATCCTTGTTACTTTATCATAGAATTCTAAAAGGTTTGTTAGGCATGATTTCCCTGTCCAGAACCCATGTTGGTGCTTGTTTACAAACCCAATACTCTCCAGGTGCTCAACAAGTCTTAGCCTAATTATTCTTTCAAGTATTTTGCAGGGGATGCTTGTCAGTGATACGGGTCTGTAGTTAAGTGCCTCCTCCCTATCACCTTTTTTGAAAATCGGTACGACATTTGCCTCCTTCCAGCAACTGGGCAATTCTCCCGACATAAGTGAATCATTATAGATCATTGCCAGAGGCACGCTGAGAGCCTGCGCTGCCTCTTTAAGTATCCACGGTGATACTTTGTCTGGTCCAACAGCTTTATTTGCATCCAGTGTTGTCAACTGTTTCATTACGTCCTCTGCTGTCACCTCTATATCTGATAGTCTTTCATCTTGGGTAATCTCTTCTAACAATGGGAGCTGCTCAGGCTCGGTTGTGAACACTCCATGGAATTTTGCATTCAGTACCTCGCAGATTTCCTTGTCGCTCTCTGTATAAGCCCCTTCTGTTTTCCTCAGTCTTGTCACTTGGTCATTTACCGACATCTTCCTTCTTATATGGCAATGTAGTAATTTTGGTTGCTTTTTCGCTTTGACTGCAATATCATTCTCATAATTTCTTTCCGACACTCGTCTTATGTTAATGTAATCATTCCTAGCTCTGTTACATCTAATCCTGTTGTCCTCTGTCCTTTGTCTTCTGTACTTCCTCCACTCCCTCCTGCTTCTCACCTTTGCTTCCTGACACTGTCTATTAAACCATGGGTTATTATATTCCCTCCTGCTTTTTTCCTTTATTGTTGGAATAAATCTCTCTTCAGCCTCCTTGCATTTCAATATGGCTTGGTTCATCATACCTTGCACTGTTTTTCCTCTAAGTTCTTCCTCCCTCTGCACTTCTCCCACGTAGTCCCTTATCCTTCTGTAGACCCCTTTTCTGTAATCAAGTCTCCTTTCCCGGACCTCTTGTCCTTTGGCCACATTTTTAAGCTCCATCATGTAGTCAAAGACTAGGACACAATGGTCACTAGCTCCTAGTGGTATTTCATGTTCCAACTGCTCGATGTCTTCTACATTCTGAGTGAAAATGAGATCTAATAGGCTGGGCGTATCCCCTCCTCTTTCCCTAGTATCTTCTTTCACATGCTGTGTTAGGAAATTCCTGTCAATAACGTCTACCAGCTTCGCTCCCCAGGTCTCCTCCCCGCCATGGGGATTCCTCGTTTCCCAATCTATCTCTCCGTGATTTAGGTCCCCCATGACCAGCAGCTTCGCTCTCATTCTATGCGCTAAAGTTGCTGCCCTCTGCAGTTCATCTATACATGTCTTGTTGCTGTCCTCGTACTCCTGCCTGGGCCTTCTACTGTTTGGTGGGGGATTGTAGAGTATCAAGATTACAATCTTCTTCCCATCCACTGTCAGAGTTCCATGTATGAAGCTCGTGCTTTCATTGGTACCCGGATTTTCCAGCTCATCAAACTTCCATTTCCACTTTATTAGTAGTGCCACTCCTCCTCCCTGTCTCTGTGTCCTTTCTTTTCTTATCACCTGGTACCCCTCTGGAAAGATTGCATCCGAGATCATGTCATTTATTTTAGTTTCCACTATTGCCACTATGTCTGGGTCACCCTCACTAACTCTTTCTTTTATCTCTTCTGCTTTATTGGCTACCCCATCAGCATTGGTGTACCAAACCTTGAGACTCTTCTTGGAAACTCGGGTGTCAGAGTTCCCCCTTTCACCAGGGGTCTGGGGGGAACTGGGGGGTGTCTGGGGGGCAAGTGGGGGCTGTGGGGGTGAGTGGGGGGTGCTAGGGGGGTGCCTGGGAGTGCCTGGTAGGCGAATGGGGTCTGGGCATCTAGGGGGGTAGGAAGGGCATAATGGGTCTGAAAGTTAGGGGTCTGAATAGCATAGGGGGGTTGAGAAATAGAGTGAGACTGAGAGTCAGATAGAGGTTGAGAGGTTGGGGGGGAGAGGGATACTGAGGGCGGAGGGCTCAGATGAGAATGGAGCATGGGTGCTGGGAGTGGAAGAGAGGGTATATTAGTTAGGGGGGAATCGGGGGTAGGTGGGGGTTTTGGGGTAGAAGAGGGGAAGAGGGAGAAGGGGGAAGGTGTTAGGGGGTCACAAGGTGAGGGTGTGTGTGTGTGTGTGTGTGTGTGTGTGTGTGTGTGTGTGTGTGTGTGTGTGTGTGTGTGTGTGTGTGTGTGTGTGTGTGTGTGTGTGTGTGTGTGTGTGTGAGTGTGTGTGAGTGTGTGTGTGTGTGTGTGTGTGTGTGTGTGTGTGTGTGTGTGTGTGTGTGTGTGTGTGTGTGTGTGTGTGTACTCACCTAGTTGTGTTTGCGGGGGTTGAGCTCTGGCTCTTTGGTCCCGCCTCTCAACTTTGTGTGTGTGTGTGTGTGTGTGTGTGTGTGTGTGTGTGTGTGTGTGTGTGTGTGTGTGTGTGTGTGTGTGTGTGTGTGTAATATATATATATATATATATATATATATATATATATATATATATATATATATATATATATATATATATATATATATATATATATGTCGTACCTAATAGCCAGAACGCACTTCTCAGCCTACTATTCAAGGCCCGATTTGCCTAATAAGCCAAGTTTTCATGAATTAATGTTTTTTCGTCTACCTAACCTACCTAACCTAACCTAACGTAGCTTTTTTTGGCTACCTAACCTAACCTTACAGATAAATATAGGTTAGGTTAGGTTAGGTAGGGTTGGTTAGGTTCGGTCATATATCTACGTTAATTTTAACTCCAATAACAAAAAATTGACCTCATACATAGAGAAAAGGGTAGCTTTATTATTTCATAAGAAAAAAATTATAGTAAATATATTAATTCAGGAAAACTTGGCTTATTAGGCAAATCGGGCCTTGAATAGTAGGCTGAGAAGTGAGTTCTGGCTACTAGGTACGACATATATATATATATATATATATATATATTAGTATATTTTGGTAGCAGTCTTTCCTGTAGACATATATTATTAAATATGACCGAAAAAGTAAGATTAATAATTCTAACACGAATTTTCTCGATCTTTCGTATATTTCTTTTCACTGTTGGTGGCAATTCAAAAATCAATTCTCCAAAATTCATCTTTTTTTTATAAATAAAAAAGCATGGGGGGCACGCACTGCTCTGAGGCGGGCTTTCTCCTTGTCTGATATTGCGACGCTGAGCATGGCATCAGCTACTCTTTCCACTAGAGGGTGGTCCCTGCCGGACTATTTGTGTTGTTTTGTTGGCTCTATAATGGTTGCTGGGGCTGCAAGAACATCCCACTGATTTGAACATTCAGTGAAAGCAGGATCGTGTATTCCTGCTGAATCTCTCAGGGTAGCAGGTAAAATATCTCTGACGAGGTCGTGCGATGCATGAGAGGATGAAAGGAAGGCTGGTAGAGCAATTTGGGAGGCTGTGCGGACACCAAGGCCGCCGAGTCTTACAGGAACTTATATATATATAATATATATATATATATATATATATATATATATATATATATATATATATATATATATATATATATATATATATATATATATATATATATATATATATATATATATATATATATATATATATATGCGAACAAGCCTGAATGGTCCCCAGGACAATATGCAACTGAAAACTCACACCCCAGAAGTGACTCGAACCCATACTCCCAGAAGCAACGCAACTGGTATGTACAAGACGCCTTAATCCACTTGACCATCACGACCGGACATAATGAGGTGATGGCCGAGGCTATTTGAACCACCCCACCGCCGGCACTCGGATAGTAATCTTGGGCATAGCATTTTACCAAATCACCTCATTCTTTGGGGCACACGTGAGGAACACAAATGCGAACAAGCATGAATGGTCCCCAGGACAATATGCAACTGAAAACTCACACCCCAGAAGTGACTCGAACCCATACTCCCAGAAGCAACGCAACTGGTATGTACAAGACGCCTTAATCCACTTGACCATCACGACCGGACATAATGAGGTGATAGCCGAGGCTATTTGAACCACCCCACCGCCGGCACTCGGATAGTAATCTTGGGCATAGCATTTTACCAAATCACCTCATTCTTTGGGGCACACGTGAGGAACACAAATGCGAACAAGCCTGAATGGTCCCCAGGACAATATGCAACTGAAAACTCACACCCCAGAAGTGACTCGAACCCATACTCCCAGAAGCAACGCAACTGGTATGTACAAGACGCCTTAATCCACTTGACCATCACGACCGGACATAATGAGGTGATAGCCGAGGCTATTTGAACCACCCCACCGCCGGCACTCGGATAGTAATCTTGGGCATAGCATTTTACCAAATCACCTCATTCTTTGGGGCACACGTGAGGAACACAAATGCGAACAAGCCTGAATGGTCCCCAGGACAATATGCAACTGAAAACTCACACCCCAGAAGTGACTCGAACCCATACTCCCAGAAGCAACGCAACTGGTATGTACAAGACGCCTTAATCCACTTGACCATCACGACCGGTCCCCATTATGTCCGGTTCGTGTTAGTTCGTGTTCGAGAAAATTCGTGTTAGAATTATTAATCTTACTTTTTCGGTCATATTTAATATATATATATATATATATATATATATATATATATATATATATATATATATATATATATATATATATATATATATATATATATATATATATATATATATATATATATATATATATATATATGTCGTACCTAGTAGCCAGAACGCACTTCTCAGCCTACTATGCAAGGCCCGATTTGCCTAATAAGCCAAGTTTTAATGAATTAATTGTTTTTCGACTACCTAACCTACCTAACCTAACCTAACCTAACTTTTTCTGCTACCTAACCTAACCTATAAAGATAGGTTAGGTTAGGTTAGGTAGGGTTGGTTTGGTTCGGTCATATATCTACGTTAATTTTAACTCCAATAAAAAAAAATTGACCTCATACATAATGAAATGGGAGCTTAATCATTTCATAGGAAAAAAATTAGAGAAAATATATTAATTCGGGAAAACTTGGCTTATTAGGCAAATCGGGCCTTGCATAGTAGGCCGAGAAGTGCGTACTGGCTACTAGGTACGACATATATATATATATATATATATATATATATATATATATATATATATATATATATATATATATATATATATATATATATATATATATATATATATATATATATGACCGAAAAAGTAAGATTAATAATTCTAACATGAATTTTCTCAATATTTATTATATTTCTTTTCACTGTTCATGGTAACTGAAAAATCAATTCTCCAAAATTCATTTTTATTTCTAGTCTGACGCGACACTTGAATGCGTTTCGTAATAACTTATTACATTTTCAAAGACTTTAGTTTACACACACACAACTATAACTGAACAGAGTTTAAACAGCTTCGATTTTATACCTGCATTTGGGTAAGGTGATATGTTACAACAGTTTTGGATGAGGTGAAAACAAACTTTCAACACAAGACAGAACACGAAACAGTGGGTATAATAGTTTGTAAGTTAAAGGGATGAATGGAAGTAAGTGCAAAGGGCCTATTGGCCCATATTTCTTGTTGCTTCTTGTTACGAACCCGGATCCAGCATCCGAGCACGGAGTAGTAACGACTACGCCATCTGTGGGTTAGCTCCCGAAACCCCCGCCAAACGAACGACGACACCGGATGAGGACGGCGAATATCGGCCACAAGGGCCAGTTTCCAGTCCTGTGCAGCTCACAACACAGCCGCTCCTGACCTCTGGTGAGGTGGTGCTCCGACGACAGCGCCATCTATGGACTGGATACGTCAAGCGTTTGTATCTGAGCCCGTAAGTGAGATGTATTAGTGTCCCGGTTATTGATGACGTGTCTGCTTACAGAGTCGACCTGGGACCACTGTGTTGACGATTGGGTCAGTCTACCCGAGGCAGCCAGTCTCCATACAGTGAAGTTTGCTGCAGCTGTTGTGACGTCGTCCCCCCGGAAGAACACTGTGGTGTGTTAAGCCTGCCAGTGGAGTGGCAGTGAAAGGATTTACCCGGGACCGACTGTTGGAGACGATCATCCACTGGGGTATTGAGGACAGGAGGGTGATTTGTGATATCACACGAGACTCCTGTCTAGGGCGTACCCCTTTTATCGTTCGTGGAGTGGCCGTAACAGCCTTGGTGGCTCAGTACCTGCCAGCAGACCTGCTGGACGTGTGGTTGACGGCTTCCACGACGGTGCCCCCAGTGGACCTGTGTTTTGGCTGACCTGTGGCCAGGGTAGGCTCGGCATTCTCAGAAGACACGTCTTGAGGCCACGAAGAAAGCACCGCGGACTCAGCACCTAGCTTCTTGATCAAGAGTCTTCAGCAGAAGACTAGATTGTGCACGATCCCCATGTAAAGTGTTAATACCCCTCCCCCTTGTGTACTCTTTTATTCTATATATTTAATCGGTGATGGTGAACATTATATTATATTAAGTTCTTAGCTTTCTTTCCCTACTCCCTTTAAGTTAATTGCGTCACGGATCTCATCCCTTGATAGCCAATACTGGCTTGGGAACGGATACATATATCTTCCTCTAACAACATCAGAGCAAGAACCCCGTTGCGTCCCGAGAGGGCCGTAACACTTCTATATTGGTGCGGAGTCTTGCAGTGGGTAGAATATAGTTGTGTATTAATTGGCTGTTGATGGCTGGTGTCGACATTTTAATATGTAGTGCTTCGCAGATATTAAGCCTCCTGCTATCGCTTTATCTATCGATGATTTGCGTGTTTTTTTGTTAAGACTTCTCTGGTGATGGTCTGGTTGTGGGAAGAGATTATATGTTCCTTAATGGAGGCCTGATGCTTATGCATCGTTAATCGCCTGGAAAGAGATGCTGTTGTCTTGCCTATATACTGAATTCTTTGAGGCTTACAGTCCCCAAGTGGGCATTTGAAGGCATAGACAACATTGGTCTCTTTTAAAGCGTTCTGCTTTGTGTCTGGAGAGTTTCTCATGAGTAGGTTGGCCGTTTTCTTGGTTTTATAGTAGATCGTCAATTGTAGCTTCTGATTTTTGTCTGTAGGGATGACGTTTCTATTAACAATATCTTTCAGGACCCTTTCCTTCGTTTTATGAGCTGTGGAAAAGAAGTTCCTGTAAAACAGTCTAATAAGGGGTACAGGTGTTGTGTTAGTTGTCTCTTTAGAAGTTGCATGGCGTTTCACCTTCCTTCTTATGATGTCTTCAACGAAACCATTAGAGAAGCCGTTGTTGAGTAGGACCTGCCTTACCCTACAGAGTTCTTCATCGACTTGCTTCCATCCTGAACTGTGGCTGAGAGCACGGTCGACATAAGCGTTAACGACACTTCTCATGTACCTGTCTGGGCAGTCACTGTTGGCATTCAGGCACATTCCTTTGTTTTTTTCCTTAGTGTAGACTGCAGTGTGGAAACCTCCGCTCCTTTCCATGACTGTTGCATCTAGAAAGGGCAGCTTCCCATCCTTCTCCATCTCGTAAGTGAAACGCAACACAGAATTCCGCTCAAATGCCTCCTTCAGCTCCTGCAGATGTCTGACATCAGGTATGTGTGTAAAAATGTTGTCAACATACCTGCAGTATATGGCTAGTTTCAAGTTCATGTCGACTAAGACCTTTTGTTAGATGGTACCCATGTAGAAGTTCGCACACAAGCCACTTACGGGAGAACCCATGGCGATCCCATCTACTTGCTTATACATGAGCCCATCCAGGCTCAAGAAGGGTGCCTCTTTAATACAAGCTTGGAGTAGTTTCCTTAGAATGTTTTCTGGTATGTCAAGAGGAGTACAGGCTGGAGCACGATACACTCTGTCCGCTATCATCCCGATTGTTTTATCCACAGGTACGTTGGTAAACAGTGATTCTACGTCCAACGAGGCTCTTATCCCTGTGGCCCGTGCTCCACGCAGTAAGTCAACAAATTCCTTTGCAGACTTCAGGCTGAAGGTACAAGAGACATAAGGAGTCAGCAAGCCGTTGAGTCGCTTCGCCAGTCTGTACGTGGGTGTGGGTATCTGGCTGATGATTGGCCGAAGTGGGTTTCCAGGCTTATGTGTCTTGACATTTCCATACGCGTGTCTAGGCTATTTTCCCCAATAATCTTTCGCAAGTGGAGTCCGGATTTCTTGGCGTTCACAGTTTCGATCAATTTGTTGACCTTTGCTTTCAATTCGGCTGTAGTGTCCTTCGTTACCCTTTGGAATTTAGTTTGGTCAGAGAGAATGAGGTTCATTTTCGCCAGATATTCGTCCTTTTTTAAGAATGACGTATATTGGCGACTTGTCACCTCTCCTGACAACTATCTCCTTGTTCTCACGAAGGCTCTTAGCTGCCGCTTTGAGCTCGGGGGACAGTATGGTGCTTCTGTAATTACCTCGATTCTTTCCTCCTTCCGCAATAAGTTCTGCTTGTAAGGTGTCTTTGGTGGTGACCTTCTTTTGTGTCTCAAGGTCGAATATGTCGTCCAACAGGATCTCCAACTCTACTTTCCGGGCCATCTCACTTGGTCTGGACATAACGTGACAGTTTATACCCAGATTTAGGAGAGGACTTGGTCCCCAGTGAGGTTGATTCCTGCAAGGTTCAGGAGGCCGTCTCTTGGTCGTGGAATTGCCATAGGTCCTCCATATAACGTTGTTAGTTTCTTGATTATCCTGGTTTCGGTGCTGAGCTGATGTCGATCTGTGAGGATGTCGAGGTGTTGCTCGATGCGAGTACGGAGACTTTCGTCGATGTTGCTGTTTCAACATCGACTTTGAAAAACATACACAGTTTCCATGTTTGCTATACTGCAGGTATGTTGACGACATTTTTACACAGGTACCTGATGTCAGACATCTGCAGGAGCTGAAGGAGGCATTTGAGCAGAATTCTCTGTTGTGTTTCACTTACGAGATGGAGAAGGATGGGAAGCTGCCCTTTCTAGATGTAACAGTCATGGAAAGGAGCGGAGTTTTCCACACTGCAGTCTACACTAAGGAAACAAACATGGGAATGTGCCTGAATGCCAACAGTGACTGCCCAGACAGGTACAAGAGGAGTGTTGTTAACGCTTATGTCGACCGTGCTCTCAGCCACAGCTCAGAATGGTAGCAAGTCGACGAAGAACTCTGTAGGGTAAGGCAGGTCCTAGTCAACAACAGCTTCTCCAATGGTTTCGTGGAAGACATCATAAGAAGGAAAGTGAAACGTCATGCAACCTCTGAAGAGACAACTAACACAAAACCTATACCCCCTATTAGACTATTTTACAGGAACTTCTTTTCCACAGCCCATAAAACGGAGGAAAGGGTCCTGAAAGATATTGTTAGCAGAAACGTTTTCCCTACAGACAAAAATCAGAAGATACAACTGACAATTTACTATAAAACCAAAAAAACGGCCAGCCTACTCATGAGAAACTCTCCAGACACAAAGCAGAACGCTTTAAAAGAGACCAACGTCGTCTATACCTTCAAATGCTCTTTTGGGGACTGTAAGCCTCAAAAAACTCAGTATATAGGCAAGACAACAACATCTCTTTCTAAACGATTAACGATGCATAAGCAACAGGGCTCCATTAAGGAACATATAATCTCTTCCCACATCCAAACCATCACCAGAGAAATCTTAGCAAACAACACAGAAATCATCTATAGATACAGCGATAGCAGGCGGCTTGACATCTGCGAGGCACTACACATCAAGAAGTCAACACCAGCAATCAACAGCCAATTAATGCACAACTATATTCTACCCACTTCAAGACTCCGCTCCAATATAGAAGCATCAAGAAATATGGGCCAATAGGCCCTCTGCAATTACTTCCATTCATACCTTCAATACCCATTGTTTCGTGTTCTATCCTGTGTTGAAAGTTTTGTTCACCTCATCTAAAACTGTTGTAACATATCACCTCACCCAAAATGCGGGTATAAAATGAAAAATAAAAGCTGTTTAAATCATAGCATAGTAAGAACTCTGTTTAGTGTTTGCAGGTAATAGTTGTGTGTGTGTAAACTAAAAGTCTTTGAAAATGTAATAAGTTATTACGAAACGCGTTCAAGTGTCTCGTCAGATTAGAAATAAAAATGAATTTTGGAGAATTGATTTTCTATTACCATCAACAGTGAAAAGAAACATAAGAAAGATTGAGAAAATTCGTGTTAGAATTATTAATCTTACTTTTTCGGTCATATTTAATAATATATGTCGACAGGAAAGACTGCTACCAAAATATATTAATATATATATATATATATATATATATATATATATATATATATATATATATATATGTCGTACCTAGTAGCCAGAACTCACTTCTCAGCCTACTATGCAAGGCCCAATTTGCCTAATAAGTCAAGTTTTCATGAATTAATTGTTTTTCGACTACCTAACCTACCTAACCTACCTAACCTAACCTAACCTAAATTATCGGCTACCTAACCTAACCTAACCTATAAAGATAGGTTAGGTTAGGTTAGGTAGGGTTGGTTAGGTTCGGTCATATATCTACGTTAATTTTAATTCCAATAAAAAAAAATTGACCTCATACATAATGAAATGGGTAGCTTTATCATTTCATTAGAAAAAAATTAGAGAAAATATATTAATTCATGAAAACTTGGCTTATTAGGCAAATCGGGCCTTGCATAGTAGGCCAAAAAGTGAGTTCTGGCTACTAGGTACGACATATATATATATATATATATATATATATATATATATATATATATATATATATATATATATATATATATATATATATATATATATATATATATATATATATATATATATACGTATATGTCGTACCTATTAGCCTATACGTATATATATATATATATATATATATATGTCGTACCTAGTAGCCAGAACTCACTTCTCAGCCTACTATGCGAGGCCCGATTTGCCTAATAAGCCAAGTTTTACTGAATTAATATATTTTCTCTAATTTTTTTCTTATGAAATGATAAAGCTACCCATTTCATTATGTATGAGGTCAATTTTTTTTTATTGGAGTTAAAATTAACGTAGATATATGACCGAACCTAACCAACCCTACCTAACCTAACCTAACCTATCTTTATAGGTTAGGTTAGGTTAGGTAGCCGAAAACGTTAGGTTAGGTTAGGTTAGGTAGGTTAGGTTGTCGTAAAAACATTAATTCATGAAAACTAGGCTTATTAGGCAAATCGGGCCATGCATAGTAGGCTGAGAAGTGAGTTCTGGCTACTAGGTACGACATATATATATATATATATATATATATATATATATATGTCGTACCTAGTAGCCAGAACGCACTTCTCAGCCTACTATGCAAGGCCCAATTTGCCTAATAAGCCAAGTTTGCATGAATTAATTGCTTTTCGACAACCTAACCTACCTAACCTAACCTAACCTAACTTTTTCGGCTACCTAACCTAACCTAACCTATAAAGCTAGGTTAGGTTAGGTTAGGTATGGTTGGTTAGGTTCGGTCATATATCTACGTTAATTTTAACTCCAATAAAAAAAAAATTACCTCATACATAATGAAATGGGTAGCTTTATCATTTCATAAGAAAAAAATTTGAGAAAATATATTAATTCAGAAAAACTAGCCCTATTAGGCAAATCGGGCCTTGCATAGTAGGCCGAGAAGTGCGTTCTGGCTACTAGGTACGACATATATATATATATATATATATATATATATACGTATATGTCGTACCTATTAGCCGGAACTCACTTCTCAGCCTACTATGCAAGGTCCGATTTGCCTAATAAGCCAAGTTTTCATGAACTAATATATTTTTTCTAATTGTTTTCTTATGAAATGATAAGCCTACCCATTTCATTATGTATGAGGTTAATTTTTTTTTACTGGAGTTAAAATTAACGTAGATATATGACCAAACCTAACCAACCCTACCTAACCTAACCCAACCTATCTTTATAGGTTAGGTTAAGTTAGGTAGCCGAAAAAGTTAGGTTAGGTTAGGTTAGGTAGGTTAGGTAGTCGAAAAACAATTAATTCATGAAAACTTGGCTTATTAGGCAAATTGGGCCTTGCGTAGTAGGCTGAGAAGTGCGTTCTGGCTACTAGGTACGACATATATATATATATATATATATATATATATATATATATATATATATATATATATATATATATATATATATATATATATATATATATATATATATATATATATATATATATATATATATATATATATATATATATATATATATATATACGTATATGTCGTACCTATTAGCCGGAACTCACTTCTCAGCCTACTATGCAAGGTCCGATTTGCCTAATAAGCCAAGTTTTCATGAACTAATATATTTTTTCTAATTGTTTTCTTATGAAATGATAAGCCTACCCATTTCATTATGTATGAGGTTAATTTTTTTTTACTGGAGTTAAAATTAACGTAGATATATGACCAAACCTAACCAACCCTACCTAACCTAACCCAACCTATCTTTATAGGTTAGGTTAAGCTAGGTAGCCGAAAAAGTTAGGTTAGGTTAGGTTAGGTAGGTTAGGTAGTCGAAAAACAATTAATTCATGAAAACTTGGCTTATTAGGCAAATTGGGCCTTGCATAGTAGGCTGAGAAGTGCGTTCTGGCTACTAGGTACGACATATATATATATATTTATATATATATATATATATATATATATATATATATATATATATATATATATATATATATGTCGTACCTAGTAGCCAGAACGCACTTCTCAGCCTACTATGCAAGGCCCAATTTGCCTAATAAGCCAAGTTTTCATGAATTAATTGTTTTTCGACTACCTAACCTACCTAACCTAACCTAACCTAACTTTTTCGGCTACCTAACCGAACCTAACCTATAGAGATAGGTTAGGTTAGGTTAGGTAGGGTTGGTTAGGTTCGGTCATATATCTACGTTAATTTTAACTCCAATAAAAAAAAATTGACCTCATACATAATGAAATGGGTAGCTTTATCATTTCACAAGAAAAAAATTAGAGAAAATATATTAATTCAGGAAAACTTGGCTTAATAGGCAAATTGGGCCTTGCATAGTAGGCTGAGAAGTGCGTTCTGGCTACTAGGTACGACATATATATATATATTAGTATATTTTGGTAGCAGTCTTTCCTGTAGACATATATTATTAAATATGACCGAAAAAGTAAGATTAATAATTCTAACACGAATTTTCTCAATCTTTCGTACATTTCTTTTCACTGTTGGAGGTAAATCAAAAATCAATTCACCAAAATTCATTTTTATTTCTAGTCTGACGCAACACGAGCGCGTTTCGTAAAACTTATTTCATTTTCAAAGACTTTAGTTTACAAATACACAACTGAATAGAATTTACGCATCTCCGATTTTATATCTACATTTGAGTGAGGTGGAAGGGGTGATGTGGCATTAATCAACACAAGACAGAACAAGGGGTGGTATTAATAGGGTATTAATTTCATCAACACAAGACAGAACAAGAGGTGATATTAATAGGGTATTAATTTCATCAACACAAGACAGAACACGAAAATATGGGTATTGAATAGAAGTGTTTGGAGAAAGCCTATTGGTCCATATTTCTTGATGCTTCTATATTGGAGCGGAGTCTTGAGGTGGGTAGAATATAGTTGTGCAATAATTGGCTGTTGATTGCTGGTGTTGACTTCTTGATGTGTAGTGCCTCGCAAACGTCAAGCCGCCTGCTATCGCTGTATCTATCGATGATTTCTGTGTTGTTTACTAGGATTTCTCTGGCGATGGTTTGGTTGTGGGAAGAGATTATATGTTCCTTAATGGAGCCCTGTTGCTTATGCATCGTTAAACGCCTAGAAAGAGATGTTGTTGTCTTGCCTATATACTGGGTTTTTTGGAGCTTACAGTCCCCAATACGGCATTTGAAGGCATAGACGACGTTAGTCTCTTTTAAAGCGTTCTGTTTTGTGTCTGGAGAGTTTCTCATGAGTAGGCTGGCCGTTTTTCTGGTTTTATAGTAAATCGTCAGTTGTATCCTCTGATTTTTTTCTGTAGGGATAACGTTTCTATTAACAATATCTTTCAGGACCCTTTCCTCCGTTTTATGAGCTGTGGAAAAGAAGTTCCTGTAAAATAGTCAAATAGGGGGTTTAGGTGTTGTGTTAGTTGTCTCTTCAGAGGTTGCATGGCTTTTCACTTTCCTTCTTATGATGTCTTCGACGAAACCATTGGAGAAGCCGTTGTTGACTAGGACCTGCCTTACCCTACAGAGTTCTTCGTCGACTTGCTTCCATTCTGAGCTGTGGCTGAGAGCACGGTCGACATATGCGTTAACAACACTCCTCTTGTACCTGTCGGGGCAGTCGCTGTTGGCATTTAGGCACATTCCTATGTTCGTTTCCTTAGTGTAGACTGCAGTGTGGAAACCTCCGCTCTTTTCCATGACTGTTACATCTAGAAAGGGCAGCTTCCCATCCTTTTCCATCTCGTAAGTGAAACGCAGCACGGAACTCTGCTCAAATGCCTCCTTCAGCTCCTGCAGATGTCTGACGTCAGGTACCTGTGTAAAAATGTCGTCAACATGCCTGCAGTATATGGCCGGTTTCAAGTTCATGTCGACTAAGACTTTTTGCTCGATGGTACCCATGTAGAAGTTTGCAAACAGGACACCTAGGGGAGAACCCATGGCGACCCCATCTACTTGCTGATACATGTGCCCATCCAGGCTCAAGAAGGGTGCCTCTTTAGTACAAGCTTGGAGTAGTTTCCTCAGAATATTTTCTGGTATGTCAAGAGGAGTACAGGCTGGATCACGATACACTCTGTCGGCTATCATTCCGATTGTCTCGTCCACAGGTACGTTGGTAAACAGCGATTCTACGTCCAACGAGGCTCTTATCCCTGTGGCCCGTGTGCCCCGCAGTAAGTCAACAAATTCCTTTGGAGACTTCAGGCTGAAGGCGCAAGGAACATAAGGAGTCAGCAGGCCGTTGAGTCGCTTCGTCAGTCTGTACGTGGGTGTGGGTATCTGGCTAATGATTGGCCGAAGTGGGTTTCCAGTCTTGTGTGTCTTGACATTTCCATACGCATATCCAGGTTTATATTCCCCAATGATCTTTGGCAGGTGGAGTCCGGATTTCTTGGCATTCAAGAATGTGGAACTTCTTTTCCAGAGCTCATAAAACGGAGGAAAGGGTCCTGAAAGATATTGCTAATTGAAACGTTATCCCTACAGACAAAAATCAGAGGATACAACTGACGATTTACTATAAAACCAGAAAAACGGCCAGCCTACTCATGAGAAACTCTCCAGACACAAAACAGAACGCTTTAAAAGAGACTAACGTCGTCTATGCCTTCAAATGCCGTATTGGGGACTGTAAGCTCCAAAAAACCCAGTATATAGGCAAGACAACAACATCTCTTTCTAGGCGTTTAACGATGCATAAGCAACAGGGCTCCATTAAGGAACATATAATCTCTTCCCACAACCAAACCATCGCCAGAGAAATCCTAGTAAACAACACAGAAATCATCGATAGATACAGCGATAGCAGGCGGCTTGACGTTTGCGAGGCACTATACATCAAGAAGTCAACACCAGCAATCAACAGCCAATTCTTGCACAACTATATTCTACCCACCTCAAGACTCCGCTCCAATATAGAAGCATCAAGAAATATGGACTAATAGGCTTTCTACAAACACTTCTATTCAATACCCATTGTTTCGTGTTCTGTCTTGTGTTGATGAAATTAATACCCTTTTAATATCCCCTCTTGTTCTGTCTTGTGTTGATGAAATTAATACCTATTAATACCTTGTTCTGTCTTGTGTTGATTAATGCTACATCACCCCTTCCACCTCACTCAAATGTAGATATAAAATCGGAGATGCGTAAGTTCTATTCAGTTGTGTATTTGTAAACTAAAGTCTTTAAAAATGTAATAAGTTTTACGAAACGCGCTCGTGTCGCGTCAGACTAGAAATAAAAATGAATTTTGGAGAATTGATTTTTGATTTACCTCCAACAGTGAAAAGAATTGTACGAAAGATTGAGAAAATTCGTGTTAGAATTATTAATCTTACTTTTTCGGTCATATTTAATAATATATATATATATATATATATATATATATATATATATATATATATATATATATATACACACATATATATATATATATATATATATATATATATACACACATATATATATATATATATATATATATACACATATATAGGGGGGTACCACCACTGGTGCAATTATAGGAACCCACAGCCTCAGAGAAGGGAACACAGAGCACTCAGGGAAAACTTGCCATTTAACTCTGAATACGAAAGAGTGTTCACTTCTCCTACCACCCCCTTTTTTTTATTATGATGTACACTTTATTATGCAAGGTTATACAGTTACATATCTGATTTTATACAAAAAATGAACATTAAGAGGACACAAGAAAAAGTCCGCTTCCTAGAGGCTGTAGATTTTCTCGAACTACTCCGACGCCAGGCAGGAACCGAGGATGCAGCGGGCATTTCCCCTCTGGATCGCGACACTGAGGCGCTGAAAGAGAAAATTGCTGCTCTAGGGTCTCTTGGGGTGTCAATGAGCTTGGAACCAAGATCCTTAAGAAACCTTCTTGCACTCTCACCCCATGGGCCTAGGGTCTGAGACCCTATTGGAACGAAGTTGTACCTTTGATCTAATTGCCTGTACTTGACTGACTTTTGTTTTTCTCTGTGTGTCGCTGTGGCTCCTGCTGTGCCGGCAGAGAGGGTGATGTATGTCGTTGCCAGGGTGGATACGCAAGTATAGTCCCATGCTAACTGCCTGCGACCCTTCCACGGACGCAGTGTGATTCCGTCTGGTCGGCCGGCAAAGCTAACAGAGTCACGGTTCAGTAGGTTGCGGGGCTCTCTCTCCGCTGGACACTGAGCAGAGGCAAGGCTTCTTTTAATGATGTCGTTGACTTCATCGTGTCTAGTGTGCAAACCACCCGATTTTCCACAGTGCAGGCCATGCAATCCATATTCGTCAGCATCTGCCTCGCCGCAAATACACCTGTGAACAGTGTGGATAGGGGCAGCAAGGCGGAGAGCGACTGCAATATGGAGCTCCTGCGGATCAAGACGTGTGCCTGTCGCAGACATAGGGACTGCCAGAAGGAAGTCCCCTGCATGGGGAGCCTGCACAGCTGTGAGGCGTGCACGATCACTGGGGGTTGTTGCTGCCTGCAACAAAGCTGTGGCTTCTTTGTCTACAATGGGGCTGTCCCAACTGGATTGTTTCATGGCTTTCGGCATGGCTGGTCTGAGTGCTGGGTCTGTCATGGCACCCCATTTCGTGTCCCATTCCGTGTAGTGGGGGTCCTGTATCCCCGCTACATCACTCAGGGTGTCAGGTAGAATTTCCTTAACCAGGTCATCTGATGATGAGGAGGAAGACAGGAAGGCTGGGACAGCAATTTGGGTGGCGGTGCGGACACCCAAGTCACCGAGCCTGACAGGAAGAGTGGCTTGTTTCTACTGGTATTCGTTGAGGGAGAGGTTAACAACTTTTTCCAGCATGGTCTTCAGTAGGAGGTCATACTCGTCAAGCTTTGGGTTGTCGTAAGATGGGGCGCACCTCAGAAAGTAGGTTAGCCTCGGAAGGGATAGGCATTTGGTGAGGAGATAAAAAGCATCGTGGGCATCGATGTCACCTATTCTGTCTTCCATCCTCCTAAGGTCTGCGATTTTCTTGTCGAGGATCTCCTCAATGGCGTTAGACCCGAGGGGAGCTCCAAGGAGGGTGCTGTTCTCGGCCCTAATGACATGGGCTCCAGGCAAGGCAGACCTTATTCTAGCTACGATGTCTGGGTTGGAGGAGACTACTTCACACTTGGAAGGGTTCAGGACGAGACCCAGGCTTACTTCTTGCTCCCTTATTTTCCTGATATCTGACAAGAGGTGGTCTACGGTGCCAGCTATAGTGCCATCATCCAAAAACCAGATGTTGAACTCGCTGGACAAGCTTTCGGTGATTTCTTTTAAGACTAAGCAGAAAAGAAGGGGAGCAAGAGGATCACCTTGCTGAACACCTTCACATGATCTGATTTCATGTTCACCAAAGAGCAGTTTTGACTCGCCACTGTAGCACGATAGTATGAACGGGTAGAGGGGCCGGAAATGGCGATGTACGGCACAAAGTACTGCATCTCTTCTTACCATGTTGAAGGCATTCTTAAAGTCCAGTTTGAGCAGGGCCCTTTCATCAGAAATGTTGGTGATGTATGCTCGTGCTGCATGGGCACGAGCATACATCATATATATATACATCATATATATATATATATTTATATATATATATATATATATATATATATATATATATATATATATATATATATATATATATATATATATATATATATATATATATATATTTATATATATATATATATATATATATATATATATATGCATATATATATATATATATATATATATATATATATATATATATATATATATATATATATATATATATATATATATTAGTATATTTTGGTAGCAGTCTTTCCTGTAGACATATATTATTAAATATGACCGAAAAAGTAAGATTAATAATTCTAACACGAATTTTCTCAATCTTTCGTACATTACGCTTCACTGTTGGAGGTAAATCAAAAATCAATTCTCCAAAATTCATTATTATTTCTAGTCTGACGCGACACGGGCGCGTTTCGTAAAACTTATTACATTTTCAAAGACTTTAGTTCACAAATACACAACTGAATAGAACTTATGTATCTCCGATTTTATATCTACATTTGAGTGAGGTGGAAGGGGTGATGTGGCATTAACACAAGACAGAACAAAATGTGGTATTAATAGGGTATTATTTTTTTTTTTTTTTTTTTTTTTTTTGAGATATATACAAGAGTTGTTACATTCTTGTACAGCCACTAGTACGCGTAGCGTTTCGGGCAAGTCCTTAATCCTATGGTCCCTGGAATACGATCCCCTGCCGCGAAGAATCGTTTTTTCATCCAAGTACACATTTTACTGTTGAGTTAAACAGAGGCTACAGTTAAGGAATTGCGCCCAGTAAATCCTCCCCGGCCAGGATACGAACCCATGACAAAGCGCTCGCGGAACGCCAGGCGAGTGTCTTACCACTACACCATGGAGACTGCTATTAATTTCATCAACACAAGACAGAACAAGAGTATTAATAGGGTATTAATATCATCAACACAAGACAGAACACGAAGCAATGGATATTGAATAGAAGTGTTTGTAGAAAGCCTATTGGTCCATATTTCTTGATGCTTCTATATTGGAATGTATTATTTATTTTTTACGATGGAGAAACTTTAAACTAAAAAATGAGCTCGCATGGAGGGATGTCTATGTTCAGTAAACAGTTACTGAGCTGTAAACTGAATGGTTGAGCTACCCGATACATGGCTGGTGATAGTAATATTTTATTTTTTACGATACCTATTAATACTCTTGTTCTGTCTTGTGTTGATGAAATTAATACCCTATTAATACCACATTTTGTTCTGTCTTGTGTTAATGCCACATCACCCCTTCCACCTCACTCAAATGTAGATATAAAATCGGAGATACGTAAGTTCTATTCAGTTGTGTATTTGTGAACTAAAGTCTTTGAAAATGTAATAAGTTTTACGAAACGCACCCGTGTCGCGTCAGACTAGAAATAAAAATGAATTTTGGAGAATTGATTTTTGATTTACCTCCAACAGTGAAGCGTAATGTACGAAAGATTGAGAAAATTCGTGTTAGAATTATTAATCTTACTTTTTCGGTCATATTTAATAATATATATATATATATATATATATATATATATATATATATATATATATATATATATATATATATATATATATATATATGTCGTACCTAGTAGCCAGAATGCACTTCTCGGCCCACTATGCAAGGACCGATTTGCCTAATAAGCCAAGTTTTACTGAAAAAATATATTTTCTCTAAGTTTTTTCTTATGAAATGATAAAGCTACACATTTCATTCTGTATGAGGTAATTTTTTTTTTAGTGGAGTTAAAAGTAACGTAGATATATGACCGAACCTAACCAACCCTACCTAACCTAACCTAACCTATCTTTATAGGTTATGTTAGGTTAGGTGGCCGAAAAAGTTAGGTTAGGTTTAGTTAGGTAGTCAAAAAACCATTAATTCATGAAAACTAGGCTTATTAGGCAAATCGGGCCTTGCATATTAGGCTGAGAAGTGCATTCTGGCTATAAGGTACGACATATATATATATATATATATATATATATATATATATATATATATATATATATATATATATATATTTATAGGTTCCAAGGGGTTGTCATAGCCAGGGGGTGGTAATGGGGGACGAGCTCCCATGACCTATAAAATGCTCCTATACGGCATGCGTCTCAAATAGCCTCTGACAACCAAGTTCAACTCCTGGCCTGCACGGGTGGCTTAGTATAAGTCCGGCGGAACTGCTTTTACCGACAGGAGAAGGGGCGAGGGCGTGCCTCTGGCGCCTTAAAACCAGCTGCTCCGGGTAGATGGGACTCGATAGCCTGGGAAGGCAGCCCATCTAGGGGAAGGAAAACCCTGATTTTAAACCTCCGCTGCCTTGCGGCCATACCCTTGTTTTTGGGAAGGCTTCAGGAGTCAACCTCGAGGAAAAATCCGGAGTTGGAGCCCCTAAGGCAGTTCGTTGTTGACGTCGACCTCGTTCTGGCAGCTCCTGCGACGTTGCTGGAACCATGCATATTGGCATCTGCCTCTCTATTGGATAATTTCAGCAACGTGGAGAGGGGGGACCTGCTGCATGGGTAACAGCTTCTCCTCCATATCTACCTACCCAGGCTTTGCGCCCTGGAGAGGACACTCCAGCTTCGCCTCACAGCGTCGAACCAACACGGGAAGTGACAGTCTACCGGTTTTAAGTCTTCTGCTCGATTGGCGAAGAGTGTGACGCCAGGGGTTGCTTCCGACGGTGGGAGGGGTCATCGCGCCCCACTGGGCAGCTACCGCCCGCCTCAAGCTGGGCAAACCCCAGCCAATAAGGTGTTGCCTCGCCACGGTCCGTTAACCTCACTGGGTGCGTGGGGTTTAGGGTGAAAACTGACAAGCGGCCCGACAACTTTGCACCAAGCAATACCAAACCAAAGAAGAAAATATCAACTGCCCTAAAGCTGGGCACATGGAACGTCAGGACACTGACACCAGGTTTCTCTGACGACCTGCAAGAAATCAATGACGCCCGAAAAACAGCAATCATCGATAGGGAGCTGAGCAAGCTGCAGATGGATATTGTTGCTCTCCAAGAGACCAGGCTCCCAGGATCAGGATCTGTGAGAGAGAGGACCTTCTCTTTCTTCTGGCAAGGAAAACCTCCAGATGAGACCAGAGAACATGGTGTGGGATTTGCCGTCAGGAATGCACTGTTGGGACACATTATGCCACCGATGGGGGAAACCGAACGAATTCTGTCTCTGCAACTGTACTCCCAAACAGGACCAGTCAATGTAATTAGTGCATATGCACCAACCCTGACTTCTCCAGCAGAGGCAAAGGAAAAATTCTACGATGACCTCAACAGAGTCATAGCGAGAATCCCTGTAAAGGAGCCACTGTTCATCCTCGGCGACTTCAACGCCAGAGTGGGTGCCGAGCACAACATTTGGCCCACTTGCCTGGGTCAATTCGGCATAGGAAGGATGAATGAGAACGGGCAACGTCTGCTAGAACTCTGCTGCCTTCATGGTCTTTGTGTCACCAACACGTTCTTCGGCACAAAGCCTCAACACCGAGTATCTTGGAGACACCCCAGATCCAAGCACTGGCACCAGCTTGACCTGATTCTTACCAGGCGTGCAAGTCTACCCAGCGTCAAGATTACGCGTAGCTACCAGAGTGCTGTCTGTGACACCGACCACTCCCTGGTATGTAGCAGGGTCAAGATGCAACCAAAGAAGATTCATCACTCGAAAAAGGCGGGCAGACCTCGCATCGACACCACCAAGACCCGCAACCAGGACAAGGTGGAAGATTTTGCACACGTGCTCGAGGAAGCTCTTCCTGGCCCAGCTGGGGTCACTGCCTGTAAAAGATGGGAGCACTTCAGAGACGCTGTGTTCAACGCTGCCATTTCCACCTTTGGCAAGAAGACCAGCAGGTCGGCAGACTGGTTCGAGGCTCACTCGGAAGAGATGACACCTGTAATCGAAGAGAAGAGAAACGCCTTGGCAGCCTACAAAGCCTGCCCAAGTCGGCGCAACTTACAGATCCTTCGGGCCGTCCGCTGCAAAGTGCAGCAGAGCGCCAGGCGATGTGCCAACAACTATTGGCTCCAGCTCTGCTCCCAGATACAGACTGCAGCGGATACAGGCAATGTAAGGGGAATGTATGACGGCATCAAGAAGGCCCTTGGCCCAATCCAGAGGAAGACCGCTCCTCTGAAATCTGCCACTGGCGAGGTGATTCAGGACCAGACACTGCAGCTGAAGCGCTGGGTCGAGCACTACTCTGAGCTATACGCCAGGGACAATGTGGTCACCGAAGATGCCCTGAGCGCCATTGAGTGTCTGCCTGTGTTAATGGAGCTCGACAGTGAACCGACCCTGGAAGAACTCAGCGATGCCCTAGACTCCCTTGCTTCTGGTAAAGCTCCTGGCAAAGATGGCATTCCTGCTGAGACGTTGAAGTGCTGCAGAGGTAGCCTGCTCATGGAGCTGCACGAAATTCTCTGCCTCTGCTGGGAAGAAGGAGAGGTGCCACAGGACATGAGGGATGCCAACATCGTCACACTGTATAAGAATAAAGGTGACAGGGGCGACTGCAACAACTACCGTGGAATCTCCCTCCTCAGTATTGTCGGAAAGCTGTTTGCTCGAGTCGCATTGAAGAGGCTCCAAGTACTTGCAGAGAGAGTTTATCCAGAATCACAATGTGGATTCAGAGCTGGCAGGTCCACCATCGACATGGTCTTTTCCCTCAGACAACTGCAGGAGAAATGCAGGGAACAGAAGCAGCCACTCTTTGTAGCCTTCATAGACCTGACGAAGGCCTTCGACCTCGTCAGCAGGGATGGCCTGTTCAAGATCCTCCCCAAGATCGGATGCCCACCCAGGCTCCTCAGCATCATCAGATCTTTCCATGAGAACATGAGGGGCACCGTGGTCTTTGATGGCCTAACATCAGGCGCCTTTGACATCCGAAGTGGAGTAAAGCAGGGCTGCGTACTGGCTCCAACCCTATTCGGGATTTTCTTCGCAGTTATGCTGCGGCACGCCTTCGGATCTGTCACGGAAGGCATTTACCTCCGGACCAGGTCGGATGGGAAGCTCTTTAACCTCGCCAGGCTGAGAGCCAAGACAAAGGTTCGGCTGAGGTGTCTGCGCGACTTCCTCTTTGCCGACGACGCAGCAGTCACTGCCCACTCAGCTGAAGACCTCCAACGGCTCATAACCCGCTTCAGCGAGGCCTCTCAGGCTTTCGGACTCACCATCAGTCTGAAGAAAACACAAGTCATGGGACAAGGAGTGGACTCCCCACCTGACATCGGCATCTCTGATTCCAAACTGGAAGTTGTTCACGACTTCGTGTACCTGGGCTCCACAATCTCTGACTCCCTCTCTCTTGATACGGAGCTAAACAAACGCATCGGTAAGGCATCTACTACCATGTCCAGACTGACAAAGAGAGTGTGGGCCAACAATAGGCTGACTGAGTATACTAAGATTCAGGTTTACAGAGCCTGTGTCCTGAGCACTCTCCTTTATGGCAGTGAGTCTTGGACACTCCGCGCCAGTCAGGAAAGACGGCTGAATGCCTACCACATGCGCTGCCTTAGACACATCTTGGACATCACCTGGCAGGACAAGGTGACAAACAACAACGTCTTGGGGAGAGCAAGAATCACCAGCATGTACACAATGCTGAAACAGAGACGAATGCGCTGGATCGGGCACGTTGTGCGAATGGGCGACGGCAGGATCCCCAAGGATCTCCTGTATGGAGAGCTGAGGCAGGGAAAGCGTCCAGTAGGCAAGCCCCAGCTACGGTACAAAGACGTATGCAAAAGGGACCTGAAAGCCATGGATGTCGATCTTGCTATATGGGAGACACTGGCTGCAGACCGTTCAGCCTGGAGGCAGTCTGTTCAACGAGGTCTCTCCAAGTTCGAGGAGTCACTTGCCAAGGAATCGGAGGCAAAGAGACAGAGAAGGAAAGCCGGTAACCAGGAAGACAGACCAGAATCGGACTTCGTTTGTGCTCGGTGTGGGATGGACTGCCACTCTCGGATTGGCCTCATCAGTCACACCAGACGCTGCACCAGGATTGACAACTAGGGCGCAACTCCATAGTCTCCCGAGACTGAAGGATGCCTACTACTATATATTTATATATATATATATATATATATATATATATATATATATATAATTATATATATATATATATATATATATATATATATATATATATATATATATATATATATATATATATATAAATGTATATATATATATATATAAATATATATATATATATATATATATATATATATATATATATATATATATATATATATATATATATATATATTATTAAATATGACCGAAAAAGTAAGATTAATAATTCTAACACGAATTTTCTCAATCTTTCGTACATTACGCTTCACTGTTGGAGGTAAATCAAAAATCACTTCTCCAAAATTCATTTTTATTTCTAGTCTGACGAGACACGGGCGCGTTTCGTAAAACTTATTACATTTTCAAAGACTTCACAAATACACAACTGATTAGAACTTACGTCTCTCTGATATTATATCTACATTTGAGTGAGGTGGGAAGGGTGATGTGGCATTAACACAAGACAGAACAGGAGGGGATATTAATAGGGTATTAAAAGTATCAACACAAGACAGAACAGAAACAATGGGTATTGAATAGAAGTGTTTGTAGAAAGCCTATTGGTCCATATTTCTTGATGCTTCTATATTGGAGCGGAGTCTTGAGGTGGGTAGAATATAGTTGTGCAATAATTGGCTGTTGATTGCTGGTGTTGACTTCTTGATGTGTAGTGCCTCGCAAACGTCAAGCCGCCTGCTATCGCTGTATCTATCGATGATTTCTGTGTTGTTTACTAGGATTTCTCTGGCGATGGTTTGGTTATGGGAAGAGATTATATGTTCCTTAATGGAGCCCTGTTGCTTATGCATCGTTAAACGCCTAGAAAGAGATGTTGTTGTCTTGCCTATATACTGGGTTTTTTGGAGCTTACAGTCCCCAAGTGGGCATTTGAAGGCATAGACGACGTTAGTCTCTTTTAAAGCGTTCTGTTTTGTGTCTGGAGAGTTTCTCATGAGTAGGCTGGCCGTTTTTCTGGTTTTATAGTAAATCGTCAGTTGTATCCTCTGATTTTTGTCTGTAGGGATAACGTTTCTATTAACAATATCTTTCAGGACCCTTTCCTCCGTTTTATGAACTGTGGAAAAGAAGTTCCTGTAAAATAGTCTAATAGGGGGTATAGGTGTTGTGTTAGTTGTCTCTTCAGAGGTTGCATGGCTTTTCACTTTCCTTCTTATGATGTCTTCGATGAAACCATTGGAGAAGCCGTTATTGACTAGGACCTGCCTTACCCTACAGAGTTCTTCGTCGACTTGCTTCCATTCTGAGCTGTGGCTGAGAGCACGGTCGACGTATGCGTTAACAACACTCCTCTTGTACCTGTCGGGGCAGTCGCTGTTGGCATTTAGGCACATTCCTATGTTTGTTTCCTTAGTGTAGACTGCAGTGTGGAAACCTCCGCCCTTTTCCATGACTGTTACATCTAGAAAAGGCACCTTCCCATCCTTTTCCGTCTCGTAAGTGAAACGCAGCACGGAACTCTGCTCAAATGCCTCCTTCAGCTCCTGCAGATGTCTGACATCAGGTACCTGTGTAAAAATGTCGTCAACATAAGGAATATACACTAATATATAGGAATATAAATATATGTCGTCATACACTAAGGAAACAAACATAGGAATGTGCCTAAATGCCAACAGCGACTGCCCCGACAGGTACAAGAGGAGTGTTGTTAACGCATACGTCGACCGTGCTCTCAGCCACAGCTCAGAATGGAAGCAAGTCGACGAAGAACTCTGTAGGGTAAGGCAGGTCCTAGTCAATAACGGCTTCTCCAATGGTTTCATCGAAGACATCATAAGAAGGAAAGTGAAAAGCCATGCAACCTCTGAAGAGACAACTAACACAACACCTATACCCCCCTATTAAACTATTTTACAGGAACTTCTTTTCCACAGCTCATAAAACGGAGGAAAGGGTCCTGAAAGATATTGTTAATAGAAACGTTATCCCTACAGACAAAAATCAGAGGATACAACTGACGATTTACTATAAAACCAGAAAAACGGCCAGCCTACTCATGAGAAACTCTCCAGACACAAAACAGAACGCTTTAAAAGAGACTAACGTCGTCTATGCCTTCAAATGCCCACTTGGGGACTGTAAGCTCCAAAAAACCCAGTATATAGGCAAGACAACAACATCTCTTTCTAGGCGTTTAACGATGCATAAGCAACAGGGCTCCATTAAGGAACATATAATCTCTTCCCATAACCAAACCATCGCCAGAGAAATCCTAGTAAACAACACAGAAATCATCGATAGATACAGCGATAGCAGGCGGCTTGACGTTTGCGAGGCACTACACATCAAGAAGTCAACACCAGCAATCAACAGCCAATTATTGCACAACTATATTCTACCCACCTCAAGACTCCGCTCCAATATAGAAGCATCAAGAAATATGGACCAATAGGCTTTCTACAAACACTTCTATTCAATACCCATTGTTTCTGTTCTGTCTTGTGTTGATACTTTTAATACCCTATTAATATCCCCTCCTGTTCTGCCTTGTGTTAATTCAACATCACCCTTCCCACCTCACTCAAATGTAGATATAATATCAGAGAGACGTAAGTTCTAATCAGTTGTGTATTTGTGCAACCCATTCTCGCAAATTCGTAAAGTCAATATTGACTTATTAACTACGTGCATAGGTGATATACTAAACATAATAGATACCCCTAAAAAGATTCATAGAAAACACCGACCTTACCTAACCTTGTTAGTATCTTAAGATAAGCATCTTATTGCTTCGTAATTACAATTATTACTTAACCTATACCTATTATAGGTTAGGTAATAATTGTAATTACGAAGCAATAAGATGCTTATCTTAAGATACTAACAAGGTTAGGTAAGGTCGGTGTTTTCTATGAATCTTTTTAAGGGTATCTATTATGTTAAGTATGTCACCTATGCACATATTTAATAAGTCAATATTGACTTATTAAATTTGCGAGAACGGGTTGATTTGTGAAGTCTTTGAAAATGTAATAAGTTTTACGAAACGCGCCCGTGTCGCGTCAGACTAGAAATAAAAATGAATTTTGGAGAAGTGATTTTTTATTTACCTCCAACAGTGAAGCGTAATGTACGAAAGATTGAGAAAATTCGTGTTAGAATTATTAATCTTACTTTTTCGGTCATATTTAATAATATATGTCTACAGGAAAGACTGCTACCAAAATATACTAATATATATATATATATATATATATATATATATATATATATATATATATATATATATATGTCGTACCTAGTAGCCAGAACTCACTTCTCAGCCTACTATTCAAGGCCCGATTTGCCTAATAAGCCAAGTTTTCCTGAATTAATATATTTACTATAATTTTTGTTCTTATGAAATGATAAAGCAACCCTTTTCTCTATGTATGAGGTCAATTTTTTGTTATTGGAGTTAAAATTAACGTAGATATATGACCGAACCTAACCAACCCTACCTAACCTAACCTAACCTATATTTATAGGTAAGGTTAGGTTAGGTAGCCAAAAAAAGCTAGGTTAGGTTAGGTTAGGTAGGTTAGGTAGACGAAAAAACATTAACTCATGAAAACTTGGCTTATTAGGCAAATCGGGCCTTGAATAGTAGGCTGAGAAGTGCGTTCTGGCTATTAGGTACGACATATATATATATATATATATATATATATATATATATATATATATATATATGTTGTACCTAGTAGCCAGAATGCAGTTCTTGGCCTACTATGCAAGGCCTGATTTGCCTAATAAGCCAAGTTTCCCGACTTTAAATGTATTTCTTTTTTTCTCATGAAATGATAAAGGTATCCATTTCATTATGTTTGACATAATTTTTGACGTTTGAAGGAACTTTTTCAGTGTCAGAGTAGTTACCGGATGGAATGCATTAGGCAGTGATGTGGTGGAGGCTGACTCCATACACAGTTTCAAATGTAGATATGATAGAGCCCAGCAGGCTCAGGAATCTGTACACTAGTTGATTGACAGTTGAGAGGCGGGACCAAAGAGCCAAAGCTCAACCCCCGCAAGCACAAATAGGTGAGTACACACACACACACACACACCTTCCCCCCCTCTCTCTCCCCCTCACCCTGTGTCTCCCTCACCCGCTCTCTCCCTCTCCATCTCTCTCTCTCTCTCCCTCCCTCCCCCATCCCGCTCTGCCCTCCTGACAAATCCTGTCACAGCACAACTATAGGAACAGGGGCAAGCATGACAGCCAGAGGTACCAGGGGAACTGGGAAGAGTCAACGTGACGAAATGAAGGAAATGTTTGCCCAGTTTCTGGAGGACATCAAGAGTGAGATGCAAGAAATGATGCAGGAAATGAAGAACAAAATAAGAAACCTGAAAAGAGAGCTGACAGCAGCAAAGGAGGAGATTAGAGCCCTCAAAGAGAATGGTATCGAGGCTGAGACTCAGAAAAATCATCCAGAGAGAAGGTGGTAATAGTTTTTTGGATGACAATGCCACAATAAAAGCAACATTTGCAGAAATACTAAAAAAAAATAACTCTGAAGTAATGACTGCAGTGATGGAGGTGCCCATGAAAGCAGCCACCTCAAGGAGGCGCCACGCTCCACTAGCCAACTGCTAGAAAGGAACAGATCAGTGGTTGTTTTGGGTATTAAAGAGCAGGAAGGGTCGAATAGGACAGAGTGGAATGACAAGGACAAAGCAGCAGTGAATGAAGTACTAAAGTCACTAGACATGGAAGGGGCTGAGCATAGCATTGAGAAGGTTTTCAGGCTAGGTTGGTACAACAAAGACCGAGACCGAGTGATAAAGATAGTGTTTGCAAACGAGAGCACAAAGGAGAAGATTCTATCAAGGAAGAGCTCCCTGAAAAACGTGGGAAAATTAAAAAATGTATTCCTCCAAAGAGACATGACAAGGGAGGAGAGAGCCGTGGCGGCAGAAGCAAGGAAGAGGCACAGGGCGAGAGGGGAAAACAAGGAAGTCGCAGCTTCCAACACAACACCCACAGAGGCGAGGGGGGAACCCACAACCAGCTACCCAGTAACACCAGAGGGGAGGACAACCCCGCTTCCCCTCCTCTGCATAGAAAACCCCTCCTACCCCAAACCCTCCCTGCCCCCACTCAAATGTTCAGCCAAATCTCCCTCCCCCCACACCCAATCCCCACCCTTATACCCCTCCCCTCCTCCCTCCTCCCCTTTCCTTCCTGTCTTCCCTCCCCTTTCACCCCATTCCCTCCCTGTCCCTCCCCCTTCACTGGATCCCCCGCCCTTCATCCCAGTATCCTCTGAGACCCTGTTATCCACCTCACAGGTGCTCACTCCCATTAAACAGCTTTCCCCACCAGCTGAACACTCAGCAAGGAGGCGATTTGAGAAGGGACAGAAGAAAGTGAGCCTCAAAGTAATGTACACTAACATAGATGGAATTACAAATAAAGCAAATGAGCTTGGAGAACGGGTATTAGAGGAAAACCCAGACATAATAGCCCTCACAGAAACAAAGCTCTCGAAAACGATAACAAACGCAGTGTTCCCACAGGACGATTATGTTATCAGGAAAAAGAGGGAAGGAAGAGGTGGGGTGGTGTAGTTCTGCTGGTAAGAAAAGGCTGGGATTTTGAGGAGATGGTTATTGAGGGCTGCGAAGGTTTCAGTGACTACATAGCAGGTACCATAACAAATGGAGGGAAAAAAATTATGGTCGTAGTCATATATAATCCACCACCAAATGACAGAAGACCTCCACAGGAATATGATAGAAACAACATGGCCACCATTAACATAATAGAAAGAGCAGCTTCTGTTGCTAGCAGGAATGGATCTGGACTACTAATAATGGGAGACTTCAACCATGGGAAGATAGATAGGGAGAACAGAGACTCGCATGGAGGACCAGAGACATGGAGAGCTAAGCTGCTGGACGTGGCAACAAGAAACTTTCTAAGCCAGCACATCAAAGAACCAACAAGAATGAGAGGAGAAGATGAACCAGCAATGCTTGATTTAATTTTTACCCTAAATGAGTGGGATATAAGGGAAGTTAAGATGGAAACGCCCTTGGGAATGAGTGACCACAGTGTATTGAACTTTGAGTACCTGGTAGAGCTAGGAATTATCTCCCCCAAAAAAGAACTAGGAATCAAAAGGCTGGCATACCGAAAGGGAATTATGAACAGATGAGCAGTTTCCTAAGTGAAATACCTTGGAACACAGACCTCAGAGATAAATCTGTACAGGGTATGATGGACTATGTTACCCAAAAGTGTCGTGAGGCAGTAAACAGATTCATCCCGGCCCAAAGGGAAAAATCCGAGAAGCAACAGAAGAATCCATGGTATAATAGGGCATGTATGGAAGCGAAGAAACTGAACAAAAGGGCGTGGAGAAACTTCCGGAATAACAGAACACCAGAAAGCAGAGACAGATACCAGAGAACCAGGAATGAGTACGTCAGGGTGAGAAGAGAAGCAGAGAATAGTTTTGAAAATGATATAGCAAACAAAGTCAAGACCGAACCAAAGCTACTCCACAGTCACATCAGAAGGAAAACAACAGTGAAAGAACAGGTAGTGAAACTTAGAACCGGCGTGGACAGGTATACAGAGAAAGACAAAGAGGTGTGTGAAGAACTCAACAAGAGATTCCAGGGGGTCTTCACAATAGAACAAGGTGAGGTCACTCTGCTAGGAGAAAGTGAGGTAAACCAGGCAGCCTTGGAAGAGCTCGAAATTACGAGAGAGGAGGTCAAGAGACACCTGCTGGATCTGGATGTTAGAAAGGCTGTTGGTCCAGATGGGATCACACCATGGATACTGAAAGAGTGTGCAGAGGCACTTTGCTTGCCACTCTCCATAGTGTATAGTAAGTCACTGGAGATGTGAGACCTACCAGAAATATGGAAGACGGTGAATGTGGTCCCAATATACAAAAAGAGCGACAGGCAAGAGGCACTGAACTACAGGCCGGTGTCCTTGACTTGTATACCATGCAAGGTGATGGAGAAGATCGTGAGAAAAAAAATTGAAACACATCTGGAGAGAAGGAACTTCGTGACAAATCGCCAACATTGGTTCAGGGAGGGTAAATCTTGACTGACTGGCTTAATAGAATTCTACAGCCAGGTGACAAAGATTAAGCAAGAAAGAGAAGTATGGGCGGACTGCATTTTCTTGGTTTGTCGGAAAGCCTTTGACACAGTACCGCATAAGAGGCTGGTACACAAGTTGGAGAGACAGGCAGGTGTAGCTGGTAAGGTGCTCCAGTGGATAACGGAGTACCTAAGCAGTAAGAAGCAGAGAGTTACGGTGAGGGGTGAGACCTCCAATTGGCGTGAAGTTACCAGTGGAGTCCCACAGGGCTCTATACTCGGTCCTATCTTGTTTCTGATATATGTAAAAGATCTCCTGTAGGGTATAGATTCATTTCTCTCAATGTTTGCGGACGATGCCAAAATTATGAGAAGGATTAAGACAGAAGAGGACTGTTTGAGGCTTCAAGAAGACCTAGACAAGCTGAAGGAATGGTCAAACAAATGGTTGTTAGAGTTTAACCCAACCAAATGTAATGTAATGAAGATAGGTGTAGGGAGCAGGAAGCCAGATACAAGGTATCTTCTGGGAGAGGAAATTCTTCAGGAGTCAGAGAAAGAAAAAGACTTGGGGGTTGATATATCATGTCAGACCTGTCTCCTGCAGCCCATATCAAGAGGATAACATCAGCGGCATATGCCAGGCTGGCCAACATACGAACGGCATTCAGAATCTTGTGTAAAGAATCATTCAGAACTTTGTATACCACATATGTCAGGCCAATCCTGACAGCAGCCCCAGCATGGAGTCCATATCTAGTCAAGGATAACACTAAACTGGAAATGGTTCAAAGGTTTGCCACCAGACTAGTACCCGAGCTGAGAGGTATGAGCTACGAGGAGAGACTACGGGAATTAAACCTCACTTCGCTGGAAGACAGAGGAGTTAGGGGGGACATGATCACCACATTCAAGATTCTGAAGGGAATTGATAGGGTAGATAAAGACAGGCTATTTAACACAAGGGGCACACGTACAAGGGGACCTGGTGGAACCTGAGTGCCCAAATGAGCCACAGAGATATTAGCAAGAACTTTTTTAGTGTCAGAGTGGTTGACAAATGGAATGCATTAGGAAGTGATGTGGTGGAGGCTGACTCCATACACAGTTTTAAGTGTAGATATGATAGAGCCCAATAGGCTCAGGAATCTGTACACCTGTTGATTGACGGTTGAGAGGCGGGATCAAAGAGCCAGAGCTCAACTCCCGCAAACACAACTAGATGAGTACACACACACACACACACACACACACACACACACACACACACACACAGTAATATTTATTTGGTGTTGGATGTAATGTACTAGACACGCTTTACATGTTGACCAATCCACACACTAGAAAATGAAGTGGCGACGATGTTTCGGTCTATCCTGGACCATTCTCAAGTCGATTGTGCTTTACATTTCAAATATGATATATATTTTGGGACAGCAGATAGCTGATATTCTGCATTGTGTTACATTGTGTGTTACAAGGTGTAAAAATCTGTCACACACTAATAATTATTTTGTGTTGAATGAAGTGGAGATGGAGATTGACTAGACACGCATAAATATCATTTAAAAAATGATATATATTTTGGACAGCAGAAAGCTGATTTTCCGCAAGGCGTTTTTTATGCTTTTTTTGGTTTTGAAAATAATTGACAGTTTAGACCAAGTTTAGTGAGGTCTTTTTGGTCCTTAGTAAGATCGTAAGTTGTGAGGTTTATGAAGCCATCCTTTGGACGAGGGATCTTTAACTGTCCATCGTTTAGGGCTGTCAATTTTCGGAGGGTCTTAGTTTCTAAATAGGTTTTGAGTTGTTGTTTTAGTTTGAGTAGTTTACTGTTGATGGTGTGCTTGAGTTGGTTGGGGATATTGTACTGGATCCATTTATTTAACTGCTGTTCAGACTGCTCTGTAAGGGTTTGGAGGGCTTCCTTCTTTGTATTAAGTTGATGCCGTATGAGATCTTCTTATCTTGAGTTGATTTCGGGGCTTTAGTGTCCATGCGGCCCGGTCCTCGACTAGACCTCCATCCCCAGGAAGCAGGTCGTGACAGCTGACTAACTCCCAGGTACATATGTACTGCTAGGTAACAGGGGCATAGGGTGAAAGAAACCCATCGTTTCTCGCCGGCGCCCGGGATCGAAACCGGGACCACAGGATCACATGTCCAGCGTGCTGCCCGCTCGGCCAGTCGACCCCCAACATCTTGACTACATATATCTGTAAACTCTGTGTTGCAGACTGCTGGGTCATGTGGAGTTATATTGGTGAATACTGGCAGCAGGTATTCATTTATACATGTTGCACTGAATATGATTGCATATTCTGTATTGATTATTTTCTTGTTTAGGGCTTCTATCCCTCTGAACAGTGATCTTACATCTTGGTTTAATTGGAAGAAAAGTTCTCCAAAAGTCATCTTCGTTTAGTGATCTATACACAGATAATAGCCCTTCCCCTTCTGTGAGATTTGTTTTTCTTTGACAATTATCAAAAGAATTAATTCCTATTGATGTTAATCGTAACTACCTGGCAAGAGAGGCAGACCTTAAACAGCAAGAGCTGCCAGTAGCAGATATTTAATCTTAAAGCCTAAGATCATAGGACTGCGGGAGCAAACCGCCAGGCGAAACCACACAGGTGACACCTGTCACTTAGGTCGTTGGCTCCTCCTAGTTGACAAACTAATAAAGGGTAGCTGACGGATTCTCACTTCTTATTTATAGAAGTGTGGTGCTGTGCAATGGACTCGAGCTTTAGGTACAGACTTGATATGAACATAAGCAGGCAAAGCGTTGCAAAACATGAAATGTGGGGCAGTAATATTGGATGATTTGACGTAAACGACCGTTTTCTATAACAAACAATTTATTCACAAAATAAAACAAAAAATACTACAACAGGGACTTTACATTACTTTACTGTCACTCCAGTGGCACATTTAAGAACGCCTATTCAACAGCCTGATGGACCCACGGTATCCTTATCCCGTCGTCGCTGACTGACTAATGACACTAACTGAACAAAGTGGTGCCAACTGGTGACGCAAGCTTGCAATCAATATTGTCACGGCTTCACGGTGAACAAATACTATAACCACAAAACTTGACTGGCGCTCGCTGCTCTCAACGAGGTACCAAGTAACAAGGTAGTTAATCATAGAATGATAACCCCTTATAAAAATCTTACGTTAACACTTGTCTCTCAGGACAATCAACAACAAAAGTTACTTTAATTGAATTTAAACAATTACGTTAATACACACGTGTCTCAACGACACTTAAATGGCCGCAATAACTCGTAAATCAATTAATTACATCAACTTGAAAGTCAAGCATTCAGTGAGTAATTCCCAATTAATTACTGCAGACAACAGCCTATTAATTCAGCCGAGTATTGATAAAGCCTGCTGTCTCTCAACTGACAGTTCACTTCCGGTCTTACTACAAGATTACCTTAACGAGGGTAGACTACTGTACCACACACAAGGTTACAAGACTCTCCGTGTAAACAACAACATCAACACCTGGTGAATTCACTAAGTGGCGGTTACTAATTCTCATTAATTAGCTACGAGTGCTTAATCCCTCTGTCCGCAGACAGATCTGATCAGTCCAACGAATTACAACAGCTTAATTATAGCGCAATTGACTCCGATCGTAACCGACTGGTCAACCCCCTTACGTTAATCAATCAATTAACGACAGCTTGAGTTCTACCTGCGCTGCCATTGAGTGAGGACGTGTCGCTTGACCGCTCCGGCAGTTTGAGGTACTTGCCGTTTTCGCCAGCATGGGGTGTGGGGGTGTCTACCCTCCCTGCTGTTCCTGGTGGTGGGGACGTGGCGTGTTTTGCGATGGGCGGCCCTATTCCTGCTGTCGTGTGGTTAAACTCCATCGGATTGGAGTTTATTGGCCGTGCTGGTTACCTGCTGGTGGACATGGTACTATATGGTGTTGAACTGGTCACTGCTCACCGTGTCATCATTAAGTTTGTGGGTGAGGCGGTGTACCGTGCTTTTCTACGGAGGTACAAGGGACGTACTTTGCAGCTGCAGGAAGGCTCCAGGTCTGTGACCATTTCGGACCGTAGTGGTGCTGTGACGTATGTCAGTGTTCATGGCACCCCCATGGAGTTTCCTGAGACTCTCTTCCGGCGATTCTTCCAGAGGTACGGCTCCATCCTCAGTGTGCGGATGAACTCACTTTCATCTGGCACATATTCGGGTGTGAAGACCAACATTCGGACCCTCGGGATGCGACTGAGGTCGGACATTCCGTCCTCTGTCCGGCTGTTGGGATACTACGTATGGGTGTTTTATGCCCGACAACCCCGTACTTGCTTCCGGTGTGGCTTGTTGGGGCATCAGGCTGCCGGGTGTAGTGCTGATCCGGTCGCTTCCGTGAAGAGGATTTCCCGCCGCTCCCTCTGTAGGACTCCGGGGGAGAGGAGGTGAGTGTCCCGTTCGCTGCTGAGGCTCCCCCAGCGTCACCCGACGTTCCCCCGGTTGTCGCAGACCCTCCTCCGGGTGTTGCGGTGCTGTCGGATGTTCCTCCTGTCCATGTCTCTGGCCCTGCCGATCCCGTGGACCTTCCTGGTAATCCCTGTGGAGCATCGCCGTCTGCTTCCTTGTCTTCGGATGCGGATCCTGGCCCTACGTCCGCGCCTCGGGTCCCTGCTGTGCTGGGCGGTGGGGTGGCTGCGGAGCCTCCTGCTGTGTATGGTCTGGTTCCTCCTGTGGTAGAGGCTGCTGCCGTTCTGCGTCGGGCGTCGGTTCGTCCGGCTAGTGGTGCCCGTGCTTTTGGATCTGCTTCCGGCTCTGACGATATCCGGCCGGAGCCCAAACGTTCCAGGCTTTCGTCTACTGCCTGGGCTGATGTTGGGGACTTCAGTGACTGTGGGTCTTCAGGTGTTGACGGCGTGGCTCCGGATGAGTCGTTGTCTCCACGGTTGGTGGTGGCGGAGGTACATGTGCCTGCTGGGGCTGGTGCCTGTGTCTCGGGTGTGCCTCCTGTTCCTTCCTCACCCTGGGGCTCTCCGCAGTGGTGTGTGGTGGCTTCTGGTGCCGGGGGTGGTGAGGATGCTGGTGCTGGGCGTGGCCTGGTGGTGACTTTGAGAAAGGATGCGCGCTGCCATGGTTCCCTGCAGTTGTCTGGTGGTATGCCCGTGGCCGCTGGTGCCCCTGTGGTGGTGCCCTCTGTCCGGCCCCCTACTGTGGAGGACCTGGAGGCCTGGGTTGCCGAGTTCCTGCTTTCTGAGAAGCCGGAGGACTTTTCTGATGAGCGGGTTCCTGGTGTATGGGATAGGGTGGCGGTTACTCGCCTCCGGAGGGACACCATATGGGTTCCCTGTCTGCGAGTGTTTGTTGCCGGGGCTCCGATTCACATGGCGCCCCCGGTGGTTGGTCAACCCTTTTGGGGGAGGTGGCTGATTTGGGAGGCGTTTAATGTGCGGTATCCCCATTCCCGGGCAATTATGTAAACTGATTTTACTTTGACATGTATGTTATCCTTCTGCATTGCTCGCATGTGTTTTTATTCTTAGCTTGTTATGTGCTGTGCGATTTTCTTGTTTTGTTTCATGATGTTCTTTATGTTGTGTTTTGTTCTCGGTCCTTCAGGCCAATGCGTGTTTGTTGTTATGTATGTACCTATGTTTATTTTCGGATTTGCATGGGTTGCTTGTTTATTATTGGTTTGTTGCAGAGCGGTTGGTTTGGTGTGGGTGTTTTTAATCATGTCTTGTTTCTGTGCTGTACGTTTGCACTGGTGTTTTAATTATTACTTTACATGTTGTACTTGTTTATTATTTTGTTTTTTTGTTGTTGTTGTGTATTGTGCTTGTCCTTTTATGTTTTATGTTATGCATCTTGACGTTTGTTTTGTTTTATGATGTTTTGTTTTGAGATGTTACTGTGCTTGCTTGTTTGACAATTGTTTTCTATTTTGTGTCTTGATGTCTGTGTTTTTCACTGCATTTATCGTGTTTGTATTTTGTTGTACTGAGCTGTCGGCCCTTCTGGCCGGTGGTCTATTGTTTTATTTTGTTATGTTTTCTGTGTTTTTTCTCGTTTTTATTGTATTTAAATTGCATGCTTTGCATGTAAAAATAGAAATAAAAAAAAAATTAACGACAGCTCGTTAAATCGTTAACACTACATTAGTCTTCACTTGACAATTCCTCCACTGCGTGAACTTCACTGTGACTGTTGCCTTTACACGTCTTTACGTTAATGACAACAATGTTCAACGAAACAAGTGACCTCGTTAAGTAAATCGTGACCCCCTGTGACGTTAAATGACTTTAATTCTCATGGAATCCTTCACAGTACACAATGCCTTCCACCAAGGACAAACTTGTCTACTGTTTACACACGGTACAACACAGTACATCCTTGCCACTCACGGCAAAACTTGTAAATGACTTCCCCAGTAAATTATCCACCAATAATTCACACTTTACCACAACACAACAGTAAAATAAGCGCTGGCCAATATAATAATGGAATTTTTTTATAACCAAGGGAAACCTCCCTGTTACCACTTTCACTGCTGGAAAAGGGGAATAGAGAAAATGGAAACAAATAAAACTCACTTTACTCCAGCACTGAATGTGTCTGTATGTGTCCTCACACACGTCAACCTCACAGTTGGGCTCAACCTCAACTTGGTGACGGCAACCAGGGTAAACTCACACGTCTCCAATTCCCATTCACCTCACTAGGTGGTCGACTTGGGACAGATGACAGACGGAACACTGGGTGCGAAACCAGCTTCAGAGCTTTATTACCCAAAATGGAAACAGTGTACTTTCATCAATCTCGCGGGCCCGCCACACACACTCACATACATACGCGCCAATCTCACTTCCACTGCTGCTGCTGGATGATGACGTAGGCGTCCTCACTTCCTACACGTGGTCAGTTGGAGCATGGGTCCTAGACCACGGGGTTAGCTCCACACACAGCGACCAGGTGGCGCGAACACGACGGCTTAGGCAGCCCAGGGTGCGCGCACAACAGATTACACAGCTGGGATGCGGTACCACGCCCTTCCACTTGACACGGTACCGCAGGATACGATGGTACACCGTGTTACACGGTACACGAGACGGAGTCCTTCACTGTTCTCTTCTAATTCCTCGGAATTAGAAATTTAAGGTTTCTATCATAACACTGAAACCTTCTCTAGCACGTCTCACTGCAGGACCTTCACGCACAGATACGATAGACGGCGGATGTCACTAACCTAGGCCGATAATTAACAGCCTCACTCAGTCCAGTTGCTCTGAGATGGCGTCTCATAAACACACGGCTTAGATGTCTAAGTTCGCACGTTCGGTGCACCTTTCCGAACTACCGGATTCTTACGGACGGCTCCCGGAAAGATAGCAAGATGATAGGCGTGACTTTACTAACGTTGCAGGCGGTATTTCCCGATGCCTTGCCTAGCACGGGAAAGTACGTCCTCCCATAGCAACGTTCATGGTAAGAATATTTTTTCCAGCCAAGACGGCCCCGGGGATAACATGCGGCACCCCTCAGCGTCTTGACCAATCACGATTCAGCATTCCTGAGGCCCAGGAGCCTTGGTCAATGGCGCACCTGCCTCACGATGCTACCCCCTCTCTCTCACGAAGTGGACATGTGATAGGGGGGGGGGAGGTCTACAGCCGTTTTCCCCCCATACCTCCCTCTCTACACTTGACTTGTACAAAAAAATTCCCCTGAAATCAACTCCTTCCTGTAATTTCCTTCACAGACCTGATACAGCGATCAGAATGACATCAATGGCTAGCAAATGTCACGGGCTGTTTAACGACACCCAACACGACTGTGGAAAAAGTTATATTCAGAAAGTTGAATCACGGTGCACATCACTGGTGCACTATGCAATTTCGTACATCATTCAGTGTATGAGAGAGCAGGAAAAATATGTCTCCTGACACCTTCCCACTACCTCCCCTCGTTCGCCTTTCTTTCTCTTGTTCCCCCTTCCCTTCCTTCGAGCCTATATCGGTCATAAACACGCCAAGGGCAGGCATGTGACACTGTGCGGGCGACTCAGGCTATATCTAGGGGAAGAGGAAGGGGAGGGCTATGAGGGGTGTACAGATCACTACATTCGTTCGAGGTGAAGAAAAATCAATAAATGTAGACTGTATTACACGTGTTATAAAATTACTCAACGTTTCGAACCTACATGCTTCATTCTCAAGTGATTTTAAAGTACAGGGGATATTAGATTTATACCATTAGGGGAGAGGGTGTCAGGTGTAGACAAAATAGACCAATACAAATGGGACAAGAATAAGGCATAAAGGGGAGAAAAGTAAGGTGTTAAAGTTTGAAGAAAAAGGCGAAAATAGAACCCAAAGCACGTTGGGCCCATGATTCACGTGAATTGTTCATAGCATGTTGAGCAATGTCTTCTATGTTTGCATCTTCATGTTCCGGTCTTGTTCTTACTCTCATGGTGGGTAGATGAATAGTTCCATAATTTGGGTTTTTATGGTAGGTTTTTCCATTTTTATGTGGATTGTTTCAAGAATTCGTAATCATCTTACATCTTGGGTTATGTCTATTATACAAGTGTTTTTATGCAATCTTTATAAATAAAAATGGAAATGTTCGTTTGTTCATAATCGCTAATCTCCGGAATTTCTTCACTGATTACTTTGAAATTTTTACACCACATTCCATTCTCATCCCAGCACGTTTTTATATACATACTATATAGATGCCTATATATATATAGATATATAGTTTTTTTCTGAAAAACTGTGTTTTTCATGTGAGGGAAATCTTCGAAACCTCTTTACCGATTGCGTTGAAATTATGACACAACGTTGCATTCGAATATGGGCGTCTTTTTATATACCTGCCATATACATAACTCACCTGTGACAAGAAAAAACATGCTTATTTTGAAAAACAGTGCCATCTGTTGGTCGTAAGTGCAACATACGCTGCAATCTCCGAAAATTCTTCACTGATTGCTTTGAAATTGAGACAATGTTGTATTTGAAAAGGCGCGTCTTTTCATATACCTACTATATAGATACCACCCCTGTGACAGGTAAAAACATGCGTTTTTGATAAACAGCGCCATCTGTTGCACATAAATTCAACATATGCTATGCTAAATATGTTACAATTCAATTTCAATGTTTCTGATTTTATTGATAAATGGAATTTTCATAAATTTCGATTTATTTTAATTTTGATTCAATTATTTTTGTGACATTGCGTTGGAATTGAGCTGTGTTATTAACCATACCGTTCATTTCTTGAGTATGGTTTATTTTTCAATTTTTTTGTTATTTTTCATTTCGTTTTTTGAACTTTTTTTCTTATATTTCAGTGATGGGGACATCTGGGGCCAGATTCAAGAAGCAGTTATGCAAGTGCTTACGAAAGTGTACATCGTTCCTCAATCTTTGATGGCTTTAGTTGCATTTATTAAACAGTTTACAAGCATGAAAACTTGTCAATCAACTGTTGTTATTATTATAAACAGCCTCCTTGTGCTTCGCAGCTCATTAACTGTTTAATAATTGTAAACAAAGCTGCCAAAGAATGAGAAGAATACAGGTTCGTAAGTGTTTGCCTAACATCTTTGTGAATCTAGCCCCAGATTATTTGATGTTCCCAGTTTTCTAATGGGAACATCAGATCATTTGATCATCAGACGAGGGAGTGGAGAATGGTGGGGAGGACGAGGGGACAGGGGAGGGGGGTAATGGTGTAGGAGGACGAGGGGACAGGGGCGTTGGGGATGGTGTGGACGAGGGGAATGGAGAATGGTTGGGATGACAAGGGGAGAGGAGTGTAGGGGATAGTGGGGAGGATGACGGGACGGGTGATGAGAGGAAATGGTAGGGAGGACGAGGAGATGGGGGAGGGGGGGAATGGTAGGGAGGTCGAGGGGACGGGGAGTAGGAGATTGAGGGGAGGGCGAGGGGATGGTGGAGTAGCGAAAAATTCGAGATTTTTGTAACGTTTTCAATTAATTTTCATTATATTCGAATATTTTTTGAGCTCCCTGCCCCTTAATTTTACTTCCAGCTTGCCCTTGCCTCCCTGAAATCTAACAACTCTATTCTTATCCTTCCTTCCGACAAAGGCAATTCGGTGGTTGTCCTTGAGCGTGTGGGCTACCTCCAGAGAGCAAATGTTCTACTTCCCTGACTTCTAATTTTTTGGATTGCCATAAAACTTTCTTCAACCGCAAACCAAGACAGCTCCCTCGTCTTTGCCCTCCTGACTTCAATCTTATTAATCGTTTTTGAGTCATCTGCCCTTCTCTTCCTTATTTGTATGATCAACCTAAGACTCATAAACCTGGTGCTCCTCTTCACCCTATCATTTCTTCATGGGGGCTCTGTCGACTACCCTCTTGCCTCCTGGCTTGCTAAAACTCTGATTCCTTACCTTGGTACTTTTTCTCCTGCCCACCTTCCTCACTCTCAGGACACTCATAGAAAAACTGCGCCTGCAGCCCTCCTATAAGATGCCTAGTCTTGATGTCGACTCTCTATTCACTACTGTTTCCCCTCGATGACGTTCTCTCTTTCCTTAGACAGAAGGCGACTGAGGGCCTTTTTCCTCGCCTGCTTCCCACTGACGTTTTCCTCGAACTCATCAGACTCTGTGTTGATTCTAACTCATTCTCTTTCAACTGCAAATACTTCTCTAAAATTTTCGGTGTCGCTATGGGTTACCCTCTTTCCCCTGTTCATGCTAATCTCTACGTGGAATACTTCGAAACTGTTCTTTATCCTTCTATTGATACTCGTCCCTCTCTCTGGCTTCTCTATGTTGATGATATTTTTGCTTAATGGCCCCATGACCTTAGTCTTTTCCAGCTTTTCTTCTCCTCTCCTCTCTGAACAATCTGGCACCTTCAATACATTTCAAAGTTGAATGGGAATCTAATTCCCTCTTTCCTTTTCTTGACGTTCACGTTCACAGCTCTGTGCCCGGGTACTTTTTCTCTGTCTACCGCAGACCCATGCATAGTGACATGTACATTCACTCCTTTTCCTACCATCCTCCTTCTGTTAAGAAAAGTGTCCTCGTCTCTCTCTTCCTCTGCGCTCTACACATCTGCGACCCTCAGTTTGTTAATTCTAAAATTTCCTTTATTTACAAATCATTCTCTCCCCTTGGTTACCCTTTTAATATTTATGAACTGTGTCTATTCTGAAGCTAAAAGAAATTTCTTTCATCCTAAGCCTGCTTCCAACACTAGCAGCAATGTGCTCCGCCTTCCCTTCATATCTAGTTCACACTGGTCCTCCTGCTTCTAATGCTGCTGGTGTCTACTCCATTTCTTGTTCGTCTTGTCCTCTTCAATATTTTAGTGAAACTGGGCATACACTTAATGACAGACTTAAAAACACAAAAGAAGTGTTAAGTCTACAGACACAAACAGCGCTCTCTTCTGCCATGTTAGGGATTCTAATCATCATATTGATTGGTCTTCCTCAAAAATAATCTTTCCTGCCTCTACTCTACACAGACGCCATCTTGTAGAATCAGTTCTGATACACACCCTGCCCAACATGAACCTGAGTCCTGGCTGTTGTTGTTGCTGTTGACTCTTCCCTTTCATGGTATATACTCAAATGTTCTAAACTTTCTAACATACGTGACCTAACATAAGCCTACCTTTCATTTTTCTCTTTTCTCTTTCTTTCTCTCTTTCTTTTTCTTTTTTCTCTCACGTTCCCATTATTATACCTATTATTACTCCCTTTATTACACCTTACCAACCGTACCTTTTCCCTTGCTCTTTTCTTCCTCTTAGATTTCCGTCTCCTCATCTCTCTTGCATTACTCATGCCCTGGCCTCCCTCGTCTCATAGAGCCAAAGTAGCTGAAGGAAGATCCACTGCGATATGCCACAACAAGCCACTGGTTACTACTCATTCAAGCCTGGCAAAAATATTTCCAGAGACATTGCAGCAACCATACACAAACTCAGACTTGGTTACAAGTGCTGCTGGGAGGTAATAAACTCAATAGTTAAAGAGTGTCATATCTGTGGAACAGAAGCAGAGGCGCCCCTGCTACACTACTTAATGGAATGTGAAGCTACTGAAGACCTGCGGATCAAACTCAACATTAATCCAACGACAACAGCTGCATTAGATGCACATTCCACAGCGACTACATTGATTAGAAAAGCCGTAGAGGAATGGAACTCATTAGTGAGCATTCTGCATCTATATCCGCCACCAAGATAATGTTATTAAAACAAGACTAAAACCAGTGCACTAAAACAGAAGGGAAAAAGAAATAGGGAAAACGGAGGAATCCATACCAATATTTAAAACTTTGACCCAAATATCACAGTAACAAGGTTATCGCTAATAACTGAACACATTTAGGGGCTTACCATAGCCCGTACTACATGGACATTTCATCTTTATTTGACATCATCTTCTTTATTTGACAATGAAAACACAATATTGCTCTCTTCTCAAGTCATTTTACTTGTCATTATACATTTTACTAACAACTACTGTGAAGCAGGATATCTTAAATCATAATAATATATTCAGGCGTAGCATCGTGTTGCTTATGCCTTAAGCTGAAATGGTAAGATAACTAATGGTGGTGTTCAGAGCACCTGTGAAGGTCATTGTTAATTGATGACGAGAACGATGTTCCTTCAGCTAATTCTCTAATTTCATCAGTTACATACCATTTATAGTTATATTGGTTGAATGGTGATGGCAACAATGTTACTCTTTAATTGAGCTAATATTGCCAACATTATATTGCAAAAGTTTATGGTGTACGATGCTTATAAAGGTTATATTGGCTAACTGACGATGGCAGGACTGGAACTATCGGTCCACCCTAGTAAAGTCAGCTATTGTTTCATAATGGTCTTCTTCTGTTAATAATAATAATAATGCAAATAATAATAAAAATAATAATAATAATAATAATAATAATAATAATAATAATAATAATAATAATAATAATAATAATAATAATAATAATAATAATAATAATAATAATAATATTTATTAGGGGAAAAGTACATACATATTAAATTGGACACAAATGACAATCCCCATACCCCCTCAGCCAGGGAAAATGATCGAGGGACATCACCACACACAGGGACAGGGAAGAATGGTGCATACTACCTGTGAATGGATCAGCCAGACATTACGGGGATTCAGCAGTGACCTGCAGGAAATGAAAGTGGGATTCAGCAGAGACCTGCAGGAAATGAAAGTGGGATTCAGCAGAGACCTGCAGGAAATGCAAGCATTAATACATAGCCAAAAAAGTGAGTTGGAGGAAGCCAAGGAGAAGATAAAGAGACTGAGGGAAAAATCAGAATTCAAACCAGTACAGGGTATGCAACCTCCTGGAGACAGGGTACGAAGCTGATGGAGGGCGCCTTCCAGGGGGGACTCTCGTTTGCAGAAATACTGCAAAACATCCAAAGTGCCAAGCCTGCTTTAGAGGCAGAAGCTATGAAAGCAGCTACCTCACAGGAAGGTGCAAAATGTACTGATCAAATGTTGGAAAGGAAAAAAACAGTTATAATTGTAGGAGTACAGGAACCAGAAGGATCCAGTCGGGAGGAGATGAGAAGGGGGGACCGAACAACAATGACAGAGATCTTGAAGAGATTGGATATGAAAGAGGCAAATTGCAACATAGAGAAGGTTTTCAGACTGGGCATCTAAAAAGAAGAAAAGGAAACGACTGATAAGGGTAGTTCTAATGAACGAGGTAATAAAAGAAAAAATCCTATCCAGAAAGAGCAGATTTATGAGGTTAGGGGGATGTGATGACGTCTCTCTGTAAAGGTACATGACGAGGGAAGAGAGAAGGAAGGAAGGCTGCAGAAGCAAGGAGGAGAGGCAAAGAAAGGGTTTAGAATATGGGAGTCACAAGACTCAGATCAGTAGCTCCAGGAACCTCAGAGGGAAGTGGGAATCCCCCCACCAACAAACCAGTAACCCCAGGGTGGATTATAACAGAAGCCTCTCATCATCCATCTCCATAGCCATCCCTCAACAATCACCTGCACCTCCCCAGACAGTGAAGTTCCTCTTCAGACCATGCCCCCTCCCTGGTCTCTGACCCCAGGCCCACCATGTCCCCCCCCCCTCATGCCCGTCTTCTTCCACAACCCCTTCCACAGGCCCTCCCTGTTCCTTCACCCCTTGACCTTCCCTTGTTTCTCCAGCCCATGCCCTTCCCAGTTCCGCCACCCCAAGCTCTCCTTCCTACTCCAACCCCCCTTCCTCCTTGACCCCACCCCTCCCCAGGCTCCCTTTCCCTCCCCAACCCCCAGCCTCCCGGCCAACCCAACCCAGTCTCCCCTGCAAACCCCAACCCGTGATCTCCCACCACATGCCCCTCCTGCTTCCTCATCCCATGCCCTAATTAACCCTCAACCCCCGACGCCTTCAGCCACACCACCTAATACCCTTCTAGCCTCCCAGGTCCTCCTTGCTAGGCCATCCCACCCCATGACACCTCCTGCCCTCCAACTCCAGGAGAATCAATAGAAACTGAGAATAGACAGAGGAGAGTCAGCTTTAATGTAATGCACTCGGACATAAATGGGGTTACAAGCAAGACAACTGAACTTAGGGAAAGAGCACAGGAAGTAAACCCAAATGTAATTGGACTCACAGAAACAAAACTCTCAGTAATCATAATGAATGCAGTGTTTTCCCAGGACTACAGTGTAATAGGTAATGAGAGGAAAGGAAGGGGAGGAGGCGGAGTGGCTCTACTGATAAGAAATGAATTGAGTTTCGAGGAGATGGTTATTCTGGGATGTGAAGGGTTCAGAGACTTTATAACAGGTACCATGACGATGGGAGGATCAAGAGTAGTAGTAGCAGTGATATATAACCCCACCACCAAATGAAAGAAGACCCAGGCAAGAGTATGACAGAAACAACATAGCAGTTAGCACTATAATTGAGAGAGCAACCGCTGCTGCCTGTAGAAATTGCTCCCATCTGCTCATAATTTGGGAACTTTAATCACCGAAGGATAGACTGGGAAAACAAGGAACCATATGGAGGTGAGGAAACATGAAGAGCAAAACTGTTGGACCTGGCGACTAGAAAGTTTTTAAGTCAGTATGTCAAGGGTCCCAAGAGAATGAGAGGCAACGATGAACCAGCAAGACTCGACCTAGTATTTACTCTGAACGATTCAGACATAAGGGAAATCGGTCTCGAATCTCCCGTGGGAATGAGTGATCACAGTGTGAGAGTTTGAGATTAGTGGAATAAGTGAAATGGTTGAGGAATTGAGCTCGGAAAATGTCTAAGAATTTTGTTTATTCTTTAACCTTTATTCGTGTCGTGATATTCAATTAGGTCGCCTGAGGAAGGACTTGCTTAGCTAACACACAAAGTGTAGTAAGCTGCTCATTCCTCACTCTAGGACCATATATGAACAATTGACTAGGCGCGAGCAAACGCTGAGACACCCAATAAAATTGAAATCCCCTCCACTTGGTCGCTGACCTTCGCCATTCGCCGAAATGAATCTAACGAGTTGGTCCTGGACTCTCACAAAAATAATTTATTGTTGTGTGGTGCCGTATATTTGGTCCAAAACTCTGAATCAGTCTCAATTTTTATAGTCGAGTGTGACAGTACACTTACAGGGCAATAATAATGTGTGGGGGTGTAACGAAAAGACAGTGTTCAACATAACAACTTAGTTTATTCAATAAAGTACTAACTACTACAACAAAACAAAAAAAAATATCAATGACGTTACTCGAAATCCTTCCTGTGACACTATCAATGACAGCTAGACACCAGCCCCTCGGACTGCATAATGAACTAACTCCAACATAAGCGTGAACACAGAGGAATCAACAAGATACAAGAACTAACAGATCTAAAATTACAATTACAACAAATGGCACAGTGGATTCTGAAACACGTCTCCAGTAACCTCCTAACTGTTCTACGTTCTGTGCAGTCTACACCTGCAATAGCGGTTGCAATGCAATAAAATCAGTAGCCTTTCAATGACAACAATGACTAATGGGTTCACTGGCAACTCCAGCACCCTTCCTCATATTAATCCTTATGTTAACACTCCGTCCCCCTGACGATCAACAATCAATAACAATTTGATTTACGTTAATAACAAAATTACATTCACGTTAATTTAATAACTCTTACAACTGTCACTAGTAACGCGGAAATTACACAACACTCTACCCGTCGAGCATTCAGTGAGAAAATCCCATTAATCCCTGTACTACCAGACAACTGATTAATCTCTTTACTAGTTACGTTAATTTACGTTAATCGGTTACTAATCACTAAGCGATGGTAAACTCTGATTTACAATGTCCAACGTGCTAAGAGAACGGTAATCAATCGTGATTACTTTTACAGTAATTAATTACTATTATCAAGATCAATAATTAATCAATTTAATATGCAACCTTTCACACTGGCTCAGCAATTTACATTAAGATATGAATTCCGTCTAAGCCTTCCATACTCAGACCTTTTCAAGTAGCTAATAACAGTAATTAGGCACCACGTTTACGTTATTCTAAAATGACATTACTCCTCCCACGAGTCAATCAAATGCCGGTACTTCCGGGCAGATAAATAACGACGTTACATTAATGGAACAATGGAGCCTTCGTGTGAGTCGATCAAACACGGATCGAGGCTAATTACTTTGACTTCCTGAAACACGTCAATTACCCAGCCAACTGACCGTTAATTACGACAGACAATACTCTAATTCTTATCTGGCTGATGGCTAGGCTCCCTGAGACTACCGTAGCTGCTTTGCAAGAAAGTAAATTAAGCCAAACGTATTCTACGTTACTCAAATTGTCAAAGAACAAATTCTCTTAAAGCAAAGAGCGTTTCCTTGGTTACGTTATATTAATTGCCTCGCAATCACCTCACTGAAAACTGGACTTCGATGTTCTACCAGATAAACAGGAAAATATAAAAACCCAAGTATTCGTCTACAGCCGAGTTCACCCACGACAATGACAAATCACAGTGATTTACGTTACAATCCGGTTGCAATGACAATACTGCAGAACTAAGTAAAATAACATACAGGATATAAACCCTCTAAAACACTGCCCCACAATGACTTTACTGAACTGCAATCACATACGGTGATTGCTCAACACTTGCAACAATCACCATAATTGACAACCCCTTTGTAATAACACACATGGTAAGTACTCTAAATTCCAAGTAGTAGAATACTGCCCAACACTTACTTACTGTTGCAAATCGCCAACAGTGCGCTCTAAATAACCCCTTAGAACACAGGTCCACACATTGCAATCACCACAGTAAATAACACAATAATACTGGGCACCGTGACACTACGATAATATATATATATAATTACGGCTGACACATGTAGCCTACAGCTTTCAAACGTTACTGGGAACACTAAGGAGATCTCGCATTCCTTAAATCACATGGGTGAGTGATTTATCGATCCAGCAGGCCGAAAAACACTCCCGAGAATTACGTTACTCGACAGAGCGACGGAAATCACTCACCAACAGCCTCGTCACTCATCAAATTCTACCAAAATTACGCTAATACTGCAACCACAATTATATATATATATATATATATATATATATATATATGTCGTACCTAGTAGCCAGAACGCACTTCTCAGCCTACTATGCAAGGCCCAATTTGCCTAATAAGCCAAGTTTTCATGAATTAATGGTTTTTCGTCAACCTAACCTACCTAACCTAACCTAACCTAACGTTTTCGGCTTCCTAACCTAACCTAACCTATAAAGATAGGTTAGGTTAGGTTAGGTAGGGTTGGTTAGGTTCGGTCATATATCTACGTTAATTTTAACTCAAATAAAAAAAAATTGACCTCATACATAATGAAATGGGTAGCTTTATCATGTCATAAGAAAAAAATTAGAGAAAATATATTAATTCATAAAACTTGGCTTATTAGGCAAATCAGGCCTTGCATAGTAGGCTGGGAAGTGCGTTCTGGCTACTAGGTACGACATATATATATATATATATATATATATATATATATATATATATGTCGTACCTAGTAGCCAGAACTCACTTCTCAGCCTACTATGCAAGGCCCGATTTGCCTAATAAGCCAAGTTTTCCTGAATTAATAGATTTTCTCTAATTTTTTTCTTATGAAATGATAAAGCAACCCATTTCATTATGTATGAGGTCATTTTTTTTTATTTGAGTTAAAATTAACGTAGATATATGACCGAACCTAACCAACCCTACCTAACCTAACCTAACCTATCTCTATAGGTTAGGTTAGGTTAGGTAGCCGAAAAAGTTAGGTTAGGTTAGGTTAGGTTGGTTAGGTAGTCGAAAAACAATTAATTCATGAAATCTAGGCTTATTAGGCAAATCGGACCTTGCATAGTAGGCTGAAAAGTGAGTTCTGGCTACTAGGTACGACATATATATATATATATATATATATATATATATATATATATATATATATATATATATATATATATATATATTTTTTTTTAAAGTTTGTGAGGGTACCACCTCTGGTGCCAATGTGGGGACCCATAGCCTCGGAGAAGAAAATAAAAGGTATTCAGAGGAGACCTTGTGGTTTCTCACTGAACACTAATATTATCTTCTCCTACCACCCCCATTCTTTTGTATGTACACATATATATTTACTTTATTTGAACTGTGTTACAAAAAAGGAGTTACATACGGGTCACAAAGATGGTTATCATAGGCTGTCGAGTTCCTCCAGCTCCTCAGATGGCAGGCAGGAACCCTGGATGCAGTGCGCATTTCCCCTCTGTATCGCCACACTGAGGCGCTGGAAAAGAAAGCTTGCAGCTCTTGGGTCCCTTGTTGTTTCAATGAGCCTAGAACCCAGTTCCTTCAAAAAACTGGTAGCACTTTTACCCCAGGCGCCGAGTGTCTCAGAAGCAATGGGGACAAAATTGTAGTGGTGATCCAGTTCACTATACTTACGGGATTTGGCTGCTTCCCTGTGGGTGGCAGCGCCACCTGGTTGTGCAACACTGAGGTTAATGTAGGTGTTAGCCAGGGTTGATACGCACGTGTAGTCCCATACCAACTGCTTGCCATTCTTCCAGGGGTTCACTGTGATACCATCCGGGCGACCAATAAGAACATCAGAGTTACGGGGCGTTAGGTAACGGGGCTCTCTTTCAGCTGGGCATCCAGCTGTGGTGAGGCTCCTCTTGATGATGTCGTTAACTTCATTGTGCCTCGTGTGCCATCCCCCTGTGCTTTGGCAGAGTAGGCCATGGTGGCCGTACCTGTCAGCCACCATCTCGCCGCAAATACACCTATATCTGGTGTGGATTGGGGCAGCAAGGCGGAGGGCCACAGCAATTCGGAGGGCGTGTGGTGTGAGACGCGTGCCAGTTACCGACATTGGGGTTGCTAACAGGAAATCCCCTGCATGTGGTGCTGCTACTGCTGTGAGGCGAGCAATGTCGTGTTGTGTTGTTGCAGCACCCAGGCACTCTGCAGCAACTTGGTCTACAATGGGGCCATCCCAGCTGGATTGCTTGTGGGCTTTTGGGGATGGTGGTTGAGGTGATTGGCCTGCACGAGAGGCTCACTCTGTGGCACAGCGTGTAAAATTGGGATCATGTACACCTGCCAGCTGATGTAAGTGGGCAGGTAGAATTTCCTTCACAAGGTCGTCGGATGCTGATAAGGAGGACAGGAAGGCTGGAACAGCGATTTGCGTTGCTGTTCGAACTCCGAGGCCCCCAAGTCTTACGGGAGGAGAGGCTTGTTTCCACTGTAGGTCATCGAGAGAGAGGTTAAGAGCTTTTTCTAGCATTGATTTCAGTAACCGGTCATACTCACTTAGTTTTTGGCTACTGTAAGATGGTGAACACCTCAGAAAGTAGGTTAACCTGGGGAGGGACAGACATCTGGTGATGAGGTAGAGTGCATCATGAGCATCAATATCCTCAATCCTCCCATCCATCCTCTTAAGGTCGGCGATTTTCTTATCAAGGACCTCATCGATGGCTTTCAACCCCAGGGGAGCTCGTAGGAGTGTGCTGACTTCAGGTTTAGTTTTATGGATATTTGGCAGAAGACCCTCTATTCTCTCTACGGTGCCCTGGTTGGAACATATTATTTCACATTTAGAAGGGATCAGGGTGAGGCCTAAAACTGCACCTTGCTCCTGGATTTTTCTGATGTCCTCCAGGAGGGAGTCTTGGGAACCAGCTAGGGTACCATCATCCAAGAACCAGATGTTAAGCTCGCTGGACAGGACCTCTGTGACTTGTTTGATGACTAAGCAGAAAAGGAGAGGAGCAAGGGGGTCACCCTGTTGGACGCCTTCTCGCGAGTCAATTTCATGTTCGCCAAAAAGTAGCTTAAGATCCATACTGTAGCATGAATGTACAAAAGGGTAGAGGGAAGGGAAATGACTATGAACCGCACGGAGTACAGCATCCCTCCGCACCAAATTGAAGGCATTTTTTAAATCTAGCTTGATAAGCTAGATAAGCTTTTCATCTGTGATGTTGGCGATGAAGGCTCGAGCTGCATGGGCTGCCGCCTCACACCCTTGTGGAATGCCAAACCCGAGCTGTTTTGGCTTCAGCAAGTTGGCCGCTGCATCACTAACTGTTCTTGCAGCTGCCTTTGCGACGAGACGCCGGAGAGAATTGCCCACAGCTATTGGCCTGATCCCTCCATCCTTTTTCTTTAGAGCACAGAGAGATGCTCCATAAAAGATAGGTCTTATGGACGCTGGTATGTTGCCAGCTAGACATGTGTTGGTGAATCTGGTTAGTTCCACCAAGAGGTTCTTTGCAATGTCACCCAGTGCAGGGTTGAGCATTTGCTTGAGGTGGTTGGGTTTTAGTCCTGTGAACTCACCTGCTGATCCTGTAGGGAAGGACATGGCTGCTTTATGGACCACAGATTCAGCCACCCAGAGAGGTTCTGCTCCGGTAGCCCCCACTTGTACAATGTCGTCCTCACGCGGAGCCCTGGGTGGGTGTTTCTCCCTTAGGGCTTGAGCTGTTGCGGCATCTCTGTCGGCAATTGAGTCCTCACTGGTGATGACTCTTATTGCGCCAATAGTGTTTCCTTCTTCTATTTTCTTGGTGACTGATGTTCTGATTTTTGATGTCTCGGATATGCCACTGTTGCTCTTCCTGCCGTGGGTGTTTCTCGCGCGAGTGGGAAGGCGCACCTGGTTGTCCTCCCTGGGAAGGGAGGACAACTGTTATATATATATATATATATATATATATATATATATATATATATATATATATATATATATATATATATATATATATTACATATATATATACATATATATATATATACAACTGTTATATATACTGTTATATATATATATATATATATATATATATATATATATATATATATATATATATATATATATATATATATATATATATATATATGTCGTACATAGTAGCCAGAACGCACTTCTCAGCCTACATGCAAGGACCGATTTGACTAATAAGCCAAGTTTTTATGAATTAATTGTTTTTCGACTACCTAACCTGCCTAACCTAACTTAACCTAACTTTTTCGGCTACCTAACCTAACCTAACCTATAAAGATAGGTTAGGTTAGGTTAGGTAGGGTTGGTTAGGTTCCGTCATATATCTACGTTAATTTTAACTCCAATAAAAAAATTTCGACCTCATACATAATGAAATGGGGAGCTTTATCATTTCATAAGAAAAAAATTATAGAAAATATATTAATTCAGGAAAACTTGGCTTATTAGGCAAATCGGACTTTGCATAGTAGGCCGATAAGTGCATTCTGGATATTAGGTACGACATATATATATATATATATATATGTATATATATATATATATATATATATATATGTATATATATATATATATATATATATATATATATATATATATATATATATATATATATATATATATATATATATATATATATATATATATATATATATATATATATATATATATATTATTAAATATGACCGAAAAAGTAAGATTAATAATTCTAACACGAATTTTCTCAATCTTTCGTACATTTCTTTTCACTGTTGGAGGTAAATCAAAAATCAATTCTCCAAAATTCATTTTTATTTCTAGTCTGACGCGACACGAGCGCGTTTCGTAAAACGTATTACATTTTCAAAGACTTTAGTTCACAAATACACAACTGAATAGAACTTGTTCTCACGAAGGCTTTTAGCTGCCGCTTTAAGCTCGGGGGACAGTATGGTGCTTTTGTAATTGCCTCGATTCTTTCCTCCTTCTGCAATAAGTTCTGCTTGTAAGGTATCTTTGGTAGTGACCTTCTTTTGTGTCTGGAGGCCGAATATGTCGTCCAACAGAATTTTCAACTCTACTTTCCGATACTGTCCCCCGAGCTTAAAGCGGCAGCTAAAAGCCTTCGTGAGAACAAGGAGATAGTTGTCAGGAGAGGTGACAAGTCGCCAATATGTCATTCTTAAAAAAGACGAATATCTGGCGAAAATGAACATCATACTCTCTGACCAAACTAAGTTCCAAAGGGTAACGAAGGACACTACAGCCGAATTAAAAGCAAAGGTCAACAAACTGATCGAAACTGTGAACACCAAGAAATCCGGACTCCACCTGACAAAGATCATTGGGGAATATAAACCTGGATATGCGTATGGAAATGTCAAGACACACAAGCCTGGAAACCCACTTCGGCCAATCATTAGCCAGATACCCACACCCACGTACAGACTGGCGAAGCGACTCAACGGCCTGCTGACTCCTTATGTTCCTTGCGCCTTCAGCCTGAAGTCTCCAAAGGAATTTGTTGACTTACTGCGGGGCACACGGGCCACAGGGATAAGAGCCTCGTTGGACGTAGAATCGCTGTTTACCAACGTACCTGTGGACGAGACAATCGGAATGATAGCCGACAGAGTGTATCGTGATCCAGCCTGTACTCCTCTTGACATACCAGAAAATATTCTGAGGAAACTACTCCAAGCTTGTACTAAAGAGGCACCCTTCTTGAGCCCGGATGGGCACATGTATAAGCAAGTAGATGGGGTCGCCATGGGTTCTCTCCTAGGTGTCCTGTTTGCAAATTTCTACATGGGTACCATCGAGCAAAAAGTCTTAGTCGACATGAACTTGAAACCGGCCATATACTGCAGGTATGTTGACGACATTTTTACACAGGTACCTGATGTCAGACATCTGCAGGAGCTGAAGGAGGCATTTGAGCAGAGTTCCGTGCTGCGTTTCACTTACGAGATGGAAAAGGATGGGAAGCTGCCCTTTCTAGATGTAACAGTCATGGAAAAGGGCGGAGGTTTCCACACTGCAGTCTACACTAAGGAAACAAACATAGGAATGTGCCTAAATGCAAACAGCGACTGCCCAGACAGGTACAAGAGGAGTGTTGTTAACGCATATGTCGACCGTGCTCTCAGCCACAGCTCAGAATGGAAGCAAGTCGACGAAGAACTCTGTAGGGTAAGGCAGGTCCTAGTCAATAACGGCTTCTCCAATGGTTTCGTCGAAGACATCATAAGAAGGAAAGTGAAAAGCCATGCAGCCTCTGAAGAGACAACTAACACAACACCTATACCCCCTATTAGACTATTTTACAGGAACTTCTTTTCCACAGCTCATAAAACGGAGGAAAGGGTCCTGAAAGATATTGTTAATAGAAACGTTATCCCTACAGACAAAAATCAGAGGATACAACTGACGATTTACTATAAAACCAGAAAAACGGCCAGCCTACTCATGAGAAACTCTCCAGACACAAAACAGAACGCTTTAAAAGAGACTACCCAGCAAACAATTTTAGGTTGCCACAACATATCTGGAAAGTATTTGAAAGTATTGGAAACGTTTGTTTTATCGTATCAGATACGATATTGTGTGTGGACTTAAATAGGTTTCCAAAACTTATAACCAAGACATATGTATCTAACACTAATTTGAGATGTTGTGGCAACTTTACACTCCTAACATGAGTCATTCATAATCCATTCATATACCAATATGAATCTCTTATGAAAGGTTTGAGCCAATAATCTGAACCCTTTTTACATCTTTGTGTTTAAAGTTAAATTTCTTGAAATTAAATTATATTTTATATTATATTATTATTTTCAATTTAAATATTAAAACCAATTTAAGGGTAAAAAAAATCTAATAATTTATATTTCTTTTATTATTTACTAACAATTATAATTATTTACTAACGGAGAGAGGGGAGGCTGTACGGCAGAGAGTGGCGGCTGTGGCGGACAGTGGCGGCGGTGGCGGATAGTGGCGGCGGGCGGACAGTGGCGGCGGGCGGACAGTGGCGGCGGCGGGCGGACAGTGGCGGCGGGCGGACAGTAGCGGCGGTGGCGGACAGTGGCGGCGGGCGGACAGTGGCGGCGGTGGCGGACAGTGGCGGCGGTGGCGGACAGTGGCGGCGGGCGGACAGTGGCGGCGGGCGGACAGTGGCGGCGGGCGGACAGTGGCGGCGGGCGGACAGTGGCGGCGGTGGCGGACAGTGGCGGCGGGCGGACAGTGGCGGCGGGCGGACAGTGGCGGCGGGCGGACAGTGGCGGCGGGCGGACAGTGGCGTCGGGCGGACAGTGGCGGCGGTGGCGGATAGTGGCGGCGGGCGGACAGTGGAGGCGGCGGGCGGACAGTGGAGGCGGCGGGCGGACAGTGGAGGCGGCGGGCGGACAGTGGAGGCGGCGGGCGGACAGTGGAGGCGGCGGACGGACAGTGGAGGCGGCGGGCGGACAGTGGAGGCGGCGGGCGGACAGTGGTGGCGGCGGGCGGACAGTGGTGGCGGCGGGCGGACAGTGGTGGCGGCGGGCGGACAGTGGTGGCGGCGGGCGGACAGTGGTGGCGGCGGGCGGATAGTGGTGGCGGTGGCGGACAGTGGCGCTGGTGGCAGACAGTGACGGCGGTGGCGGACAATGGCGGCGGTGGCGGACAGTGGCGGCGGTGGCGGACAGTGGCGGCGGTGGCGGACACTGGCGGCTGTGTCTGGCGGTGGTGGCGGGCGGTGGCGGGGTCTGTGATGAGTGGTGGCGGCTGGCGGTGGTGGGTGGTGGCGGCGGTGGTGGTGGGTGGTGGTGGCGGCGGCGGCTGGTGGTGGCGGCGGTGGTGGTGGATGGTGGTGGTGGCGGCGGCGGCTGGTGGTGGTGGGTGGTGGCGGCGGTGGTGGTGGGTGGTGGCGGCGGCGGCTGGTGGTGGTGGGTGGCGGCGGCGGGTGGTGGTGGGTGGTGGCGGCTGTGGTGGGTGGTGGCGGGCGGTGGCGAGCGGCGGCGGCTGTGGTGGGTGGTGACGATCGGCGGTGGGGGGGGCTGGTGGCGGTTGGCGGTGGCGGCTTGCGGTGGCGACTGTGGCAACGGGCGGTGACTGCTGATAGCGGGCGGTGGTGGCGGCTGGTGGCAGGTGGTGGTGGCGGTTGGTGGTGGCGGCTGGTGGTGGTGGCAGCTGGTGGCGGTGATGGCGGCTGGTGGTGGTGGCAGCTGGTGGCGGTGATGGCGGCTGGTGGTGGTGGCGGCTGGTGGTGGTGGCAGCTGGTGGCGGTGATGGCGGCTGGTGGTGGTGGTGGTGGTGATGGCGGCTGGTGGCGGGCGGTGGCGGGCGGTGGCGGCTTGTGGCGGCTGGTGGTGGCGGCGGTGGTGGGTGGTGGTGGTGGGTGGTGGTGCCGGCTGTGGTGGGTGGTGGCGGTGGTGTCGTCGGCGGCTGTGGTGGGTGGTGGCGGCGGCGGCGGTGATGGGTGGTGGCGGCGGCGGTGGTGGTGGGTGGTGGTGGCGGCGGCGGTGATGGGTGGTGGCGGCGGTGGTGGTGGGTGGTGGTGGCGGCGGCTGGTGGTGGTGGGTGGTGGTGGTGGGTGGTGGCGGCGGGTGGCGGTGGTGGGTGGCGGGTGGCGGCTGGTGGTGGGTGGTGGCGGCGGGTGGTGAGTGGCGGTGGTGGGTGGCGGTGGCTGGTGGCGGGTGGTGGTGGGTGGCGGTGGCGGGTGGCGGTGGCGGGTGGCGGGTGGCGGTGGCGGGTGGCGGGTGGCGGCTGGTGGTGGGTGGCGGTTGGCGGTGGTGGGTGGCGGTGGCTGGTGGCGGGTGGCGGTGGCGGGTGGCGGCTGGTGGTGGGTGGTGGCGGGTGGCGGCTGGTGGTGGGTGGTGGCGGGTGGTGAGTGGTGGCGGGTGGTGGGTGGTGGCGGGTGGCGGCTGGTGGTGGGTGGTGGCGGGTGGCGGCTGGTGGCGGCTGGTGGTGGGTGGCGGCGGCTGGTGGTGGGTGGCGGCGGGTGGCGGCTGGTGGTGGGTGGTGGCGGCGGGTGGTGAGTGGCGGTGGTGGGTGGCGGTGGCTGGTGGCGGGTGGCGGCTGGTGGTGGGTGGTGGCGGGTGGCGGCTGGTGGTGGGTGGTGGCGGGTGGCGGCTGGTGGTGGGTGGTGGCGGGTGGCGGCTGGTGGTGGGTGGTGGCGGGTGGCGGCTGGTGGTGGGTGGCGGGGGGTGGCGGCGGGTGGCGGCTGGTGGTGGGTGGTGGCAGGTGGCGGCTGATGGTGGGTGGCGGCGGGTGGCGGCTGGTAGGTGGTGGCGGGTGGCGGCTGGTGGTGGGTGGTGGCGGGTGGCGGCTGGTGGTGGGCGGCGGGTGGCGGCGGGTGGCGGCGGGTGGCGGCTGGTGGCGGCCAGCTGGGACACACCCTTCTCCACTGTAGGTCTGAGTACAACTAACCATATGTCTCTCTCACCAGAACAGTGTTGCCAGCTTGCGCTCTCAAAATGTTTCCTTCAAAGATTGTATATTATCTTTGAACAACAAGTTTGATTATCAAGGAAATAATGCATATATTATTGTCACATTAATACTGTGCAATATCTTATTACATTCCTGCTAAATAATTATAATTTGAAACAGGACAAAAAATCCCACATATATATAAAAACCAACATTAGAGATCACGAGGCCTAGGCCTCGCCTGTGACCACACATCCTGCCTCCCTGGCCTGCTACACTCACACACCTCACACTCTTAACTCTCTCATAATCACTCTCACTCTCTTACTCTGTCACTCTTACTCTCTGTCACTCTTACTCTCTGTCACTCTTACTCTGTCACTCTTACTCTCTGTCACTCTTACTGTCACTCTTACACTCTGTCACTCCTACTCTCTGTCACTCTTACTCTGTCACTCTTACTCTCTGTCACTCTTACTCTCTGTCACTCTTACTCTCTGTCACTCTTACTGTCACTCTTACACTCTGTCACTCCTACTCTCTGTCACTCTTACTCTGTCACTCTTACTCTCTGTCACTCTTACTCTCTGTCACTCTTACTCTGTCACTCTTACTCTGTCACTCTTACTCTGTCACTCTTACTCTCTGTCACTCTTACTCTCTGTCACTCTTACTCTCTGTCACTCTTACTCTGTCACTCTTACTCTGTCACTCTTACTCTCTGTCACTCTTACTCTGTCACTCTTACTCTCTGTCACTCTTACTCTCTGTCACTCTTACTCTCTGTCACTCTTACACTCTGTCACTCTTACTCTGTCACTCTTACTCTGTCACTCTTACTCTCTGTCACTCTTACTCTCTGTCACTCTTACTCTCTGTCACTCTTACTCTCTGTCACTCTTACTCTCTGTCACTCTTACTCTGTCACTCTTACTCTGTCACTCTTACTCTGTCACTCTTACTCTGTCACTCTTACTCTGTCACTCTTACTCTGTCACTCTTACTCTCTGTCACTCATACTCTGTCACTCTTACTCTGTCATTCTTACTCTCTGTCACTCTTACTCTGTCACTCTTACTCTCTGTCACTCTTACTCTCTGTCACTCTTACTCTCTGTCACTCTTACTCTCTGTCACTCTTACTCTCTGTCACTCTTACTCTCTGTCACTCTTACTCTCTGTCACTCTTACTCTCTGTCACTCTTACTCTGTCACTCTTACTCTCTGTCACTCTTACTCTGTCACTCTTACTCTGTCACTCTTACTCTGTCACTCTTACTCTCTGTCACTCTTACTCTGTCACTCTTACTCTCTGTCACTCTTACTCTGTCACTCTTACTCTCTGTCACTCTTACTCTGTCATTCTTACTCACTCTCAGTCACCCTTACCCATTCATACTCACTCTCTCACTCTTACTCTCATACTCTTACTCTCAATTACTCTTACTCTCAATCACTCTTACTCCCAATCACTCCTACTCCCAATCACTCCTACTCTCAATCACTCTTACTCTCAATCACTCTTACTCTCAATCACTCTTACTCTCAATCACTCTTACTCTCACTAACTCTCAATCACTCTTACTCTCACTCTAACTCTCAATCACTCTTACTCTCATACTCACCCTTACTCTCAATCACTTTACTCTCACTCTTACTCATTCTGTCACTCTTACTCTCACTCTTACTCACTCTGTCACTCTTACTCACTCTCAGTCACTCTTACTTATACTCACTCTTACTCACACTTACACACTCTCTGGCACTCTCACTCACCTTCATTCACTCTTACTCACTCTTACCCACTCTCGCTCACTCTTACTCACTCTAGTTAATAAGAACACGCCAATATAAGACAACAAAACGTTTTCAGATTCGTTCTCACCACTTTCCAGCAACTTTTAAAATTTATATAAATTATCTTAGGGAATAATACATAAATTATATATTTAAACATGATATTAGTGTTTAGTGGAATGCATAAGGAGTCAAATTGTGTTAAAAAGAGCGATTTTTAGAAAATTTGGAAAACTACTTTTTTCTGTTCATATTATAACTAAATGGATTTTAAAGGTTTCACTCAGCCAATATATATCATTCACAATTTATTAATGAATTTTACAAAAAAACACCATAAATTTTATATTTAAACATGTAAAAACTATTTGTTTTACATTTGGAAGAAAATAATTGTAGAAAAACAATTTATAATTAAACCTTTGTGTTTGGATTTTTTGAGTAAAAGTTTCTCAAAGGCTCTCCTGCACCATTCTCAATGCAAATCATTCCCACACCTATGGGAAGAGATAGGCGAACGTTGTGTAGATGATTTGTGTTTGCTGGGTAACGTCGTCTATGCCTTCAAATGCCCTCTTGGGGACTGTAAGCTCCAAAAAACCCAGTATATAGGCAAGACAACAACATCTCTTTCTAGGCGTTTAACGATGTATAAGCAACAGGGCTCCATTAAGGAACATATAATCTCTTCCCACAACCAAACCATCGCCAGAGAAATCCTAGTAAACAACACAGAAATCATCGATAGATACAGCGATAGCAGGCGGCTTGACGTTTGCGAGGCACTACACATCAAGAAGTCAACACCAGCAATCAACAGCCAATTATTGCACAACTATATTCTACCCACCTCAAGACTCCGCTCCAATATAGAAGCATCAAGAAATATGGACCAATAGGCTTTCTACAAACACTTCTATTCAAAATCCATTGTTTCGTGTTCTGTCTTGTGTTGATGAAATTAATACCCTATTAATACCACTTCTTGTTCTGTCTTGTGTTGATGAAATTAATACCCTATTAATGCCACATCTTGTTCTGTCTTGTGTTAATGCCACATCACCCCTTCCACCTCACTCAAATGTAGATATAAAATCGGAGATGCGTAAGTTCTATTCAGTTGTGTATTTGTGAACTAAAGTCTTTGAAAATGTAATAAGTTTTACGAAACGTGCTCGTGTCGCGTCAGACTAGAAATAAAAATGAATTTTGGAGAATTGATTTTTGATTTACCTCCAACAGTGAAAAGAAATGTACGAAAGATTGAGAAAATTCGTGTTAGAATTATTAATCTTACTTTTTCGGTCATATTTAATAATATATGTCTACAGGAAAGACTGCTACAAAAATATACTAATATATATATATATATATATATATATATATATATATATATATATATATATATATATATATATATATATATATATATATATATATATATATATATATATATATATATATATATATATATATATATATATATATATGACAATGTCAGACCACGGAGGAAAAATGAAACAGGAAATTTCCTTAAGTACTTTCGTATATTAAATACATCTTCAGAAGGTCCTTCTGAAGATGCTTCTGAAGATGTATTTAATATACGAAAGTACTTAAGGAAATTTCCTGTTTCATTTTTCCTCCGTGGTCTGACATTGTCACATTCTTAATCACGTGTTTATTTTCGTGATATACACACATATATATATATATATATATATATGTCGTACCTAGTAGCCAGAACGCACTTCTCAGCCTACTATGCAAGGCCCGATTTGCCTAATAAGCCAAGTTTTCATGAATTAATTGTTTTTCGACTACCTAACCTACCTAACCTAACCTAACCTAACTTTTTCGGCTACCTAACCTAACCTAACCTATAATGATAGGTTAGGTTAGGTTAGGTAGGGTTGGTTAGGTTCGGTCATATATCTACGTTAATTTTAACTCCAATAAAAAAAAATTGACCTCATACATAATGAAATGGGTAGCTTTATTATTTCATAAGAAAAAAATTAGAGAAAATATATTAATTCAGGAAAACTTGGCTTATTAGGCAAATCGGGCCTTGCATAGTAGGCTGAGAAGTGCGTTCTGGCTACTAGGTACGACATATATATATTTATATATATATATATATTTTATTAAATATGACCGAAAAAGTAAGATTAATAATTCTAACACGAATTTTCTCAATCTTTCGTACATTATGCTTCACTATTGGAGGTAAATCAAAAATCACTTCTCCAAAATTCATTTTTATTTCTAGTCTGACGCGACACGGGCGCGTTTCGTAAAACTTATTACATTTTCAAAGACTTCACAAATACACAACTGATTAGAACTTGCGTTCCCTGGTTTTATATCTACATTTGAGTGAGGTGGGAAGGGTGATGTGGCATTACATTTGAGTAAGGTGGGAAGGATGATGTGGCATTAGAGGATATTAATAGGGTATTAAAAGTATCAACACAAGACAGAACACGAAACAATGGATATTGAATAGAAGTGTTTGTAGAAAGCCTATTGGTCCATATTTCTTGATGCTTCTATATTGGAGCGGAGTCTTGAGGTGGGTAGAATATAGTTGTGCAATAATTGGCTGTTGATTGCTGGTGTTGACTTCTTGATGTGTAGTGCCTCGCAAACGTCGAGCCGCCTGCTATCGCTGTATCTATCGATGATTTCTGTGTTGTTTACTAGGATTTCTCTGGCGATGGTTTGGTTATGGGAAGAGATTATATGTTCCTTAATGGAGCCCTGTTGTTTATGCATCGTTAAACGCCTAGAAAGAGATGTTGTTGTCTTGCCTATATACTGGGTTTTTTGGAGCTTACAGTCCCCAAGTGGGCATTTGAAGGCATAGACGACGTTAGTCTCTTTTAAAGCGTTCTGTTTCGTGTCTGGAGAGTTTCTCATGAGTAGGCTGGCCGTTTTTCTGGTTTTATAGTAAATCGTCAGTTGTATCCTCTGATTTTTGTCTGTAGGGATAACGTTTCTATTAACAATATCTTTCAGGACCCTTTCCTCTGTTTTATGAGCTGTGGAAAAGAAGTTCCTGTAAAATAGTCTAATAGGGGGTATAGGTGTTGTGTTAGTTGTCTCTTCGGAGGTTGCATGGCTTTTCACTTTCCTTCTTATGATGTCTTCGATGAAACCATTGGAGAAGCCGTTATTGACTAGAACCTGCCTTACCCTACAGAGTTCTTCGTCGACTTGCTTCCATTCTGAGCTGTGGCTGAGAGCACGGTCGACGTATGCGTTAACAACACTCCTCTTGTACCTGTCAGACTAAGTTCCAAAGGGTAACGAAGGACACTACAGCCGAATTAAAAGCAAAGGTCAACAAACTGATCGAAACTGTGAACGCCAAGAAATCCGGACTCCACCTGCCAAAGATCATTGGGGAATATAAACCTGGATATGCGTATGGAAATGTCAAGACGCACAAGCCTGGAAACCCACTTCGGCCAATCATTAGCCAGATACCCACACCCACGTACAGATTGGCGAAGCGACTCAACGGCCTGCTGACTCATTATGTTCCTTGCGCCTTCAGCCTGAAGTCTCCAAAGGAATTTGTGGACTTACTGCGGGGCGCACGGGCCACAGGGATAAGAGCCTCGTTGGACGTAGAATCGCTGTTTACCAATGTACCTGTGGACGAGACTATCGGAATGATAGCCGACAGAGTGTATCGTGATCCAGCCTGTACTCCTCTTGACATGCCAGAAAGTATTCTGAGGAAACTACTCCAAGCTTGTACTAAAGAGGCACCCTTCTTGAGCCCGGATGGGCACATGTATAAGCAAGTAGATGGGGTCGCTATGGGTTCTCCCCTAGGTGTCCTGTTTGCAAACTTCTACATGGGTACCATCGAGCAAAAAGTCTTAGTCGACATGAACTTGAAACCGGCCATATACTGCAGGTATGTTGACGACATTTTTACACAGGTACCTGATGTTAGACATCTGCAGGAGCTGAAGGAGGCATTTGAGCAGAGTTCCGAGCTGCGTTTCACTTACGAGACGGAAAAGGATGGGAAGCTGCCTTTTCTAGATGTAACAGTCATGGAAAAGGGCGGAGGTTTCCACACTGCAGTCTACACAAAGGAAACAAACATAGGAATGTGCCTAAATGCCAACAGCGACTGCCCTGACAGGTACAAGAGGAGTGTTGTTAACGCATACGTCGACCGTGCTCTCAGCCACAGCTCAGAATGGAAGCAAGTCGACGAAGAACTCTGTAGGGTAAGGCAGGTTCTAGTCAATAACGGCTTCTCCAATGGTTTCATCGAAGACATCATAAGAAGGAAAGTGAAAAGCCATGCAACCTCCGAAGAGACAACTAACACAACACCTATACCCCCTATTAGACTATTTTACAGGAACTTCTTTTCCACAGCTCATAAAACAGAGGAAAGGGTCCTGAAAGATATTGTTAATAGAAACGTTATCCCTACAGACAAAAATCAGAGGATACAACTGACGATTTACTATAAAACCAGAAAAACGGCCAGCCTACTCATGAGAAACTCTCCAGACACGAAACAGAACGCTTTAAAAGAGACTAACGTCGTCTATGCCTTCAAATGCCCACTTGGGGACTGTAAGCTCCAAAAAACCCAGTATATAGGCAAGACAACAACATCTCTTTCTAGGCGTTTAACGATGCATAAACAACAGGGCTCCATTAAGGAACATATAATCTCTTCCCATAACCAAACCATCGCCAGAGAAATCCTAGTAAACAACACAGAAATCATCGATAGATACAGCGATAGCAGGCGGCTCGACGTTTGCGAGGCACTACACATCAAGAAGTCAACACCAGCAATCAACAGCCAATTATTGCACAACTATATTCTACCCACCTCAAGACTCCGCTCCAATATAGAAGCATCAAGAAATATGGACCAATAGGCTTTCTACAAACACTTCTATTCAATATCCATTGTTTCGTGTTCTGTCTTGTGTTGATACTTTTAATACCCTATTAATATCCTCTAATGCCACATCATCCTTCCCACCTTACTCAAATGTAATGCCACATCACCCTTCCCACCTCACTCAAATGTAGATATAAAACCAGGGAACGCAAGTTCTAATCAGTTGTGTATTTGTGAAGTCTTTGAAAATGTAATAAGTTTTACGAAACGCGCCCGTGTCGCGTCAGACTAGAAATAAAAATGAATTTTGGAGAAGTGATTTTTGATTTACCTCCAATAGTGAAGCATAATGTACGAAAGATTGAGAAAATTCGTGTTAGAATTATTAATCTTACTTTTTCGGTCATATTTAATAAAATATGTCTACAGGAAAGACTGCTACCAAAATATACTAATATATATATATATATATATATATATATATATATATATATATATATATATATATATATATATATATATATATATATATATAAATATATATGACAATGTCAGACCACGGAGGAAAATGAAACAGGAATTTCCTTAAGTACTTTCGTAGGGTTCTTTCCGTGGTTTAATACATCTTAGATGTATTAAACCCGTGGTTTAATACATCTTTCCTTCTGAAGATGTATTTAATATACGAAAGTACTTAAGGAAATTCCTGTTTCATTTTCCTCCGTGGTCTGACATTGTCACATTCTTAATCACGTGTTTATTTTCGTGATATACACACATAAATAAATATATATATATATATGTATATATATATATATATATATATATATATATATATATATATATATATATATATATGTATATATATATATATATATATATATATATATATATATATATATATATATATATATATATATATATATACATATATATATATATATATATATATATATATATATATATATACATATATATATATATATATATATATATATATATATATATATATATATATGTATATATATATATATATATCCCATTTGTCATGGCCCTGGGAACAATTCAAGAAATTAGCACCACACTCTGGTATCACTCCATATCACTCCACAATAATCAATGGCCAGGAATCACTGACGTTACACCTGCAAGATTACACATGGAATAATATCACTCTGTCTCGCGGACGATCAAAAATGAATGAATTACCACAATTGAATATAAATATTACATGGACATCCTCTCAGTCCTTGGCTAATCTATGTATACTCTGTTCCCGTGTGTACCCACACACACACACACACACACTGTACGTCTGTCTACACAAGACGTAAGTCCCTCTGGACTGACAAGATGAGAACAAGGATGATTGTCTCCTCGTCCACACTTCACTTCACCTCTACAGGTGCTTAGTGACAATGCGACGGAACACCTGACTTCGAATTCAAGCTTTAGAGACTAACCAGAAATCTCCAGAAATACACACATAGGTACTTACTCATTAATACTGCCGGCCTTACACACACACACCTTTCGCATACATCAGGCACCCTGCTATGGGTGGCTGACTCATATTGGTGGAGATGGCTAGAGCGGTCCTCACGTGGTATCTTACGTGCAATTGGCGAGCACTCGAACCCCCCAACCCCCCCTCACAACATGGCTCTTCCATGACGATGAGTAAAGTGGCTGGCGCGGGCGGCCCACAGCTCACCCACCATGTGGCCTAGCTGTTTCCGCGCAAACTTGAGTCTCGCTTCAAGCCATACAATAGAATGATGCTATAGGCATATCTCTGTCCACAGACGTGCTACCCCGGCCAGGGTAAAATTTCTGGAATGCTGATGACGGGGGCACTTGAGCCCAAACACTAGATGTTTCGGTTGTTGGTTACCAAACTTAAGTCCGCGCACTTAACAAGTGCACTTAACAAGTGTACTGGCCTCCACAGGAATAAGAGCACCATTGTAAGTGAGCTGGTGAACCATCCCCTCACACACAGTGTACTGTTGTTTGAGTATCTGGTCATACTGTTATCTTGAATATTAGAGGAAAGACGGCTCAAGACATGATGGACTACATCACACAGAAGTGCAAGGAGGCAGCAGACAAGTTCGTCCCAATACAAGCGGAAATGAAATGCAAATGAGAAACCCGTGATTTAATCAAGGATGTAAGCTAGCAAATCCACTAAGTAAAGGCTTGTGGAGAAACTATAGAAACAACAGAACACTAGAGAGCTGAGAAAGATACCAGAATGCCGGGAATGAATACATCTGGGTGAGAAAAGAGGTAGAGAGGCAATATGAAAATGACATAGCGAGCAAGGCAAAGACTCAACCCAAACTGCTGCATAACCACATCAGGAGGAAAACAATAGTGAAGGAACAAGTAATGAAACTGATGATATGGGCAGAAAGATTCACTACAAACAACAAGGAAGTGTGTGAGGAACTCAATACGATATTCCAGGAGGTTTTCACTTCTGTTTAAGGAGAAGTCATAGAGATAAGAAAGGGAATATCAAAACAGGACACCACTAGAGGAGTTTGTGACTACCAGTGGGGAGGAGAGGAAGCATCTGCTTGATTTGGATGTGACAAAGGCTATTGGTCCAGATGGAATTTCTCCATGGATTCTAAAGGAAGGATCAGAAGCTCTATGCATCCCACTCTCCATGGTGTACAACAAATCACTGGAAACAGGTGAACTGACAAAAATTTGGAAGACGGCCAATGAAATTCCAATATACAGGAAGGGTGATAGGCAGGTGGCACTGAACTACAGGCCAGTGTCACTAACTTGCATTCCATGCAAGATGATGGAGAAGATTGTGCGTAAAAAGCAAGTAGAACATCTTGAGAGAAAGAACTTTGTAATGCAACGTCAACAAGGATTCAGAGATGCCAAATCATGCCTAACAGGTTTAATTGAGTTCTATGACCAGGCAACAAAAATTTGGTACTAGAGAGAGGGCTGGGCAGAATGCATATTTCTTGACTGTCAGAAAGCCTCTGTCACAGTACCACAAAAGAGACTAGGACAAAACTGGAGATGCAGGCCGGAGTGAAAGGAAAGTACTCCACTGGATAAAGGAGTACCTAAGCAACAGGACACAGCGAATCACTGTGAGGGGTGAGGTCTGGGAGTGGCAAGGAATCAAAAGTGGAATTCCACATGGATCAGTCCTTGGACCTGTACTGATTCTGAAATACGTAAATGATCTCCCAGAACGAATTGACTCGTTCCTCTCAATGTTTGCTAACGATGCAAAAACTATGAGGAGAATCAAGACAGAGGAAGATAGTATGAGGCTACAAGATGAGCTAGAAAAACTGAAGGAATGGTCCAACAAATGGCTACTAAAGTTCAACCCAAGTAAATGTAAGGTAATGAAACTAGGAGGAGGAAATAGGAAGCCAGACATTGGATACCGAATGGGAGATGAAGTCGTTCACGAAACGGGCAGAAAGAAAGGTCTATGAGTTGATATCACACCAAACATGTCTCCGGAAGCCCACATAAAAAGAATAACATCAGTGGCCTTTGTGAGGCAGGATAACATCAGAACTTCTTTCAGAAACCTGTGTAAGGAATCCTTCAGAACCTTGTATACAACATATGTAAGGCTAATCCTGGAGTATGCAGCCCCAGCATGGAGCCCGTACCTAGTCAAGCACAAGACGAAGCTGGAAAAAGTTCAGAGGTATGCCACTAGGCTAGTCCCAGAACTAAGAGAAAAAGTTATGAATTATGAGGAACGGCTGCGGGAACTGCACCTCATGTCGCTGGAAGACAGAAGAGCTCGTGGAGACATGATCACCACATACAAAATTCTCAGGGGAATTGACATGATAGACAAGGATGGATTATTTAACACAGGTGGTACATGAACAAGGGGACAGGTGGAAGCTGAGTTCCCAAATGATCCACACAGACATTAGAGAGAACTTTTTCAGGGTCAGAGAAGTTGTTAAACGGAATGCAGTAGGAAGTGAGATGGTGGAGGCTGACTTCATACACAGTTTCATATGTAGATATGATAGAACCCAGTAGGCTCAGGAATCTGTACATCAGTTGGTTGGCGGTTGAGAGGCGGGACCTAAGAGCCAAAGCTCAACCCTCGCAAGCACAATTTGGTGAATAAAATTAGGTGAGAACAAGAAGAATGTTTTATTTCTTATTAGGGCAAGTATATACTATGCTGCAAGCCAATAATACTCACAGTTTCGGGCATGACAATATCATCACTGTCGCTCTCGAGGCAAGTAATAAGTGCTCATATAAGTACAGGTGGGATGTCGGACATTTTAATGGTGATCTATTGTTAACAATATTAACACCATCTTCCTCTCTTAAATTTAGGGTGGAAAATAATTTTGCATAATATTTGGAGTCCGTACACTTCACAAAAGTAAAAAGAAATGTCCATCTCGAACAGCTTATTTCAATATATTACAGAAACAACTTGAATCGTGATGGATTATGCATAATAACAATTGTGGTATCTGTTGACAGGCAGTACAGCCCTTCACATTGCAGCCGCATTTGGTCATGACAACACTGTGAAGGTCCTCCTCGACGCTGGAGCAGACATCAACGCTTCAGATAATAATAGTAAGAGTCACACTTATGCATCCCAACATTATACAACACTTATGTCACACAACACACCAAACTTATCATTTGACAAAATGCAATATATATATTTTATAATTATACCATAGGAGATAATGTCTGTTTGTGTGTCTGTTCAAAGCCGGAGGCCAAACGTTTCATATAAAAAAATTGTCATATACGTTTCATATACAAAAGTAACCTGCACCATTATTCACTAATGTTACGAAAATGAACAGAAAATTCCTGATGTGAATAATTTGCCCGTACTAGCATTAAAAAGACAATTCTCCCACACCGTTAAAAGTTTCTCAAACAACTTAAATACCAGAGTAAGGGTAACTATTCTTGTTTTAGTATTTCACATCACTTAGCTGCTTTTGCTGCCAACCAACCACACATTAGACAATTGTATTTTTTATAAGACAGAGAGAGAGAGACAGAAAAAGAGTGAGACAGACACACTGTGAGAGCGTACATTCAATAACCAGGCGTTGCCCACATAGGAAATGCCAGATGTACGTTGTTCTCTTCGGGAGTCACTACAAACCCACAGGCCTCCACGCTGGGAAGCCAGTTGTGAAATCTGGCTTCCAAATTCCACAATTGGAATCGCTGATCCAGAAAGTGAGCAGCGTGAGCGTTTTGCTTCCGCTGCGCCAAGGGTTCCGTATGTCAGGTAGAGATGAAGACCAAGACGGTATTCACCCCCACAAGCCAATAGAGAGCCATCCTCACTTGGGTCGTTCTCTCTACAACTTGCATGCAAGCAAATATAGCCGGTAGAGCTTGGATTCTCACACCAATATTTATATAAAGATGTTTGGGGTTAGGAGCTGGAACCTGAACCAACTTAAGAGACAATTGGAATGTGATGTGAAATGGGGCCGTACTGCAGAATGGGGAATGATGTCAAAGGCAAGTGTAATAGCAAAAATAGCTTTATTCAACTACCTACTAATACACAGGCACCCACATTACGTTAATTCAAGAGTGTCATTTCAAATCTGTCAATACCACAATTGCAGTAGGTCTCCTGATCCACCACCTGACAGGTGTATAGAGTCATAAGGCTTCGACCCACTGTTGCAGTAGGTCTCCTGACCCACCACCTGACAGGTGTATAGAGTCATAAGGCTTCGACCCACTGTTGCAGTAGGTCTCCTGACTCACCACCTGACAGGTGTATAGAGTCATAAGGCTTCGACCCACTGTTGCAGTAGGTCTCCTGACCCACCACCTGACAGGTGTAAAGAGTCATAAGGCCTCGACCCACTGTTGCAGTAGGTCTCCTGACCCACCACCTGACAGGTGTATAGAGTCATAAGGCTTCGACCCACTGTTGCAGTAGGTCTCCTGACCCACCACCTGACAGGTGTAAAGAGTCATAAGGCCTCGACCCACTGTTGCAGTAGGTCTCCTGACCCACCACCTGACAGGTGTAAAGAGTCATAAGGCCTCAACCCACTGTTGCAGTAGGTCTCCTGACCCACCACCTGACAGGTGTATAGAGTCATAAGGCCTCGACCCACTGTTGCAGTAGGTCTCCTGACCCACCACCTGACAGGTGTATAGAGTCATAAGGCCTCGACCCACTGTTGCAGTAGGTCTCCTGACCCACCACCTGACAGGTGTATAGAGTCATAAGGCCTCGACCCACTGTTGCAGTAGGCCTCCTGGCCCACCACCTGACAGGTGTATAGAGTCATAAGGCTTCGACCCACTGTTGCAGTAGGTCTCCTGACCCACCACCTGACAGGTGTATAGTCATAAAGCTTCGACCCACGGTTGCAGTAGGTCTCCTGACCCACCACCTGACAGGTGTAAAGAGTCATAAGGCCTCGACCCACTGTTGCAGTAGGTCTCCTGACCCACCACCTGACAGGTGTATAGTCATAAAGCTTCGACCCACTGTTGCATTAGGTCTCCTGACCCACCACCTGACAGGTGTAAAGAGTCATAAGGCCTCGACCCACCGGACAGGTCATCAGCAACAGTTTACTAACCTGAAACACTTCGTGCACATTCATGGCAAATATCAAAATACTTCACTACCACAATACATCAACATATATAAATGCATACATAACAGTGTCATTAGGACACACAACAATACCAACAATTGCTTTAACAATCAATGTCACCAAGACATTCAATCACCTACGTAACACATGTAACTTGAACATCAACCAAAACATATACAATTAACATTTAATTTTTCAATTAATTACCGTTAATTAATTAACCACAAATATATTAATTACGGTCACTTAGATGGTCAACAAATCAACAGTTACATCAACGTCACTTTCACCCAGACAAGTGTCCAATCAAAGACAATTACGTTTATCACTGTCACCTCGCCAATTAACAATCACTTAATTACATAATTATATTGTTTATCAATTAGACGAAACAATCAATTAACAGCTTAATACACTGTCAACCGACAGCTATAAAATAAAATAATGACTTTACTAATTACAATAATAATTTTACTAATTACAATAATAATTTTACTAATTACAATAATAATTTTACTAATTACAATAATAATTTTACTAATTACAATAATAATTTTACTAATTACAATAATAATTTTACTAATTACAATAATAATTTTACTAATTACAATAATGAATCACTACCAAGGATATCAGTGGGACAATCCAACACCACACAATAATTACAAACACAATTTAAGAACATAAGAACATAAAAACAAAGGCAACGGCAAAAGGCCTATTGGCCAATACGAGGCAGCTCCTATTTATAACCACCCAATCCCACTCATATACATGTCTAACCCACGCTTGAAACAATGGAGGCACCCAACCTCCACCATGTTACGCAGTAATTGGTTCCACAAATCAACAACTCTGTTACCGAACCAGTATTTACCCAAGTCTTTCCTAAATCTAAACTTATCCAATTTATACCCATTTTTTCGTGTTCTGTCTTGTGTTAATACTTTTAATGCCCTATTTATATCCCCTTTGTTATGTCCATTCATCCACGTGTAAACCTCTATCATGTCACCCATAACTCTTCGCCTTTCCAGTGAATGCAAATAAAGCTTTGTTAATCTTTCTTCATATGAAAGATTAGATTTCTAATTTGGGGAATTAACTTAGTCATCCTACGCTGGACACGTTCAAGTGAATTTATATCCATTCTATAGTATGGCGACCAAAACTGAAATGCATAATCTAAATGGGGCCTAACCAGAGCAAGATATAACTGAAGAACAACATCAGGTGTCTTGTTACTATTATATGTCTTCGATTAATAAATCCCAGTGTCCTACTTGCCTTATTACGAACACTCCGGCATTGATCCTTTTGTTTTAAATTCTTACTAATCATAACTCCCAGGTCAGTTTTGCAATCCGACTTCGCAATCTCAACACCATCAAGCTCGTATCTTGTAACTCTATCATCATTACCTAGCCTCAGAACTTTACATTTATCAGCATTAAACTGCATCTACCAATCTTTTGACCATTTCAAAAATCCTATTTAGATCAACTTGAAGTGATAGTGAGTCTTCTTCCGTGTTAATTTCCCTACCGATTTTTGTATCATCTGCAAATTTGCAGATGTTGCTACTCAAACCTGAATCTAAATCATTTATATATATTATAAACAACAGAAGTCCCAGGACAGAGCCCTGAGGTACTCCACTAACAACATTATCCCTCTCTGACTTAACCCCATTTGTACTAACTCTCTGTTTCCTTTGGAATAGCCATGCCCTAATCCAACTTAATATACCATCACCAATACCATGAGTCTCTATTTTTTTAATCAGTCTTTCATGTGGCACTGTATCAAAAGCTTTGCTAAAGTCAAGGTACACAACATACAATCCTTACCACTATCAACTGCCTCAACTATGCTGGAATAAAAGATAGCAAATTTGTTAAACATGAATGGCCATTAGTAAAACCATGTGGCGACTCATTTATTAATTTATGTTTTTCAAGATGACGACAAATTGTATTTGCAATTATCGATTCAAGTAACTTTCCCACAATAAACGTTAGGCTAATTGGCTGATAGTTTGACGCAAGTGATCTATCTCCTTTCTTAAAAATTGGTACCATATTAGCTACCTTCCATGACTCTGGCACTCTACCTAACTATTGATTTATTAAATATGGTAGACAGTGGCTCGGAAATCTCCTCTTTGCATTCTTTAAGCACCCTGGCAAACACTTCATCCGGCCCTGGGGATTTGTTTGGTTTCAGTTTTACTATTTGTTAAATTACATCCTCCCTGGTAACTGCTAAACTAGTCAACCTGTCCTCGTCCCCACCCACATATACTTGTTCGGCTGAAGGCATATTGTTAAGCTCCTCTTTAGTAAATACAGATATAAAATATTTATTAAAAATACTACTCATCTCCTCGTTATTATCCGTTATTTGACCTGTCTCAGTTTTTAATGGACCTATCCTTTCCCTAGCCTTAGTTCGATATAACTGATAAAACCCTTTAGGATTTGTCTCGCTTGCCCTGCTATGCGAACTTCGTAGTTTCTTTTTGCTTTCCTTATCTCTTTTTTAACATTTCTAACCAGTTGAACGAATTCCCTTTCTAAACTAACTTCCCCATTCTTAATCCTTTTGTACCACGCTCTCTTTTTACCTATAAGGTTCTTCAGATCCTTTGTTATCCACTTTGGATCATTAGTATTCGATCTATTCAATTTATATGGTATACTACGTTCCTGGGCTTTGCTTAGAATATTTTTAAATAGGTTATATTTTGAATCCACATCGAAATCCCCATTTCCGTCACCTGTCACTGGGTTCACATCTCGCCCACACCCCATCCCCAAGACATTCCAGTCTATTTGACCCAAAAAAATTCTTAGGCTATTGAAATCAGCTTTTCGAAAATCAGGCACTTTAACAGAATTATCTCCTACAGATCTATTCCATTCTATGATAAATCTGATTTCTTTATGATCACTGTTCCCTAGCTCACTCCCTATTTCCATGTCCTTAATTTGTGTTTCCCTGTTAGTTAACACTAAATCTAAAATATTATTTTAAATTTTATATAAAAAATTATTATATTATATATAATATAAATATTATTTAGACTTGATATCAATATTAGTGTGCCACACAGACAACCACTATTTACTTTTGTGCCACTGAGACAACCGTAGTAGTGTATCTCTTCCCAATATCTGTACCAGATGTTAGCATCCTAAATCATTCACACACACACACACACACACACAATACGTCACCTGTCAATCACTGTTATGGTATCAACACCATTGCTGGAGTGAGGAGTGACGATATCAGCGCCATCTATGGACCTGTACTCCAACTCCAAGGCATCAAGTGAAACGAAGACTACGTCATCTGTTGTCGGAGGTGTGACGTCTGTGAAAGACTCCTGTTTCATATCTCAGTTAGGAGATGAGATCGTTGGTGATGATCTTTGGTGAGTGACGTGACGATATCAACCCCATCTAAATTGCATCCAATAACATTTCACCGTTCCCAAGTGAAAGGTTTCCATCCTATGTTCTCCTTGTCTTCTGTCTTGCTATTGACTTTTATGTTCACAGATGTGACGTAGAAGGTTATTGCACTCTGGAAATCAGTTTACCTTGGGCAGTCCAGAACTCTTGACGTTTCCTGCGAGGACAAGTGGCCGCCATCGGTATTAAGCACGCAGTTGGCTCTTGTAATTAGGCAATGTTTGTGTGGACCGACGTACCCGGAATTTGGCCAAGAGGAGTTACAAGACGACAGTAGTGGGCGTCTGCTGAGAAGTGCTGCTAGTGTGTAGTGTGTTGCTAGAGACTTCTGTCAAGGTGTTAAAGACCCATGAAAGTGATTATTTGTGACCTCTTTCAATGTGTTGCTGAAGCTCTCTGCCAGTGTTTCTGGAGATTAAATGTGGGGTATTGGGACATTGTGACGATACGGTGTGTGGACTGACTCATGTTGAGGAAGGTGAACTCGACGGTGAATAACACTGAGCGTGGACGACGTATACTTGAAGATAGTGGACTCACTGGGTTTTGAGGAACACTGCAGATATATTGAGTGTCCTGGGTGAACGCAACAATGTGTACATAGGTGTAGTTATACTTCCATAGATGATATATTGGTGAAGGTGTAATTGCATCTTGTTTATCACCCTTTATTCCTTGCACTATTACTTGCTACCGCCAATTCTTGAGAACTTACCATTGACTTGCAGGTGGGATCATAGAAGAAGAGGCTCTAAGGCACATTACGCAGAACACGGTTACTGGCTCACGCGGACAATTACAATCACTAATGACAGGCCAAGGAAGGTTAAGAGCTGTCAAGCAGACAGATTAACACATTCCACGATCCCTTTGGACACTCCCACAGAAAACTTGTTGTGAGATACTATGATAATCCAAGATCGGGTAATTACTAATTACCAAATTAATGAGTGCACACTTTTTTAACAATACCCAGAAATTGTACTTGCATACAGATTCACACCCTGACACGCTCATACACCCAGCAGCTGCTGTAGATGATGGTCAGCGTGGCAGATAGGCTGTACATGTGAGCGAGGAGACCCAGTACTATACCCATATTAATGGATAGCGTCCACCTCCAGCTATCGATGTTAAATCTAGGAGTTAGGATTTGCAATACACAGGGCTGATCTTATCACACAGACAAGACCCTAAGAGCACCAGCACAATTTGCAACAATCACTGTTTAATGAGGTTTAATTTAAACCCCACACTTTTCAACGACGGATAATATCTTCAGCCATGTGCGATTTATATTTCTCCCATAACTCTGTTGGAGATGAAGGAGAGTCGGTGGTCAGTATGATTGCAAACAATGCATGAATTTGATTTGGATGTGTCGTGTTGGAAGCGTCATTAATGCCTACATTCCAGTGTCGGTCGTTCTCCAATAAATTCCGAGCTTGACGTTTACTACCGAAAGTGGCATGTATCTCAATGGCTGGAAAGATGTTGGACCGGGCACATTTACCAACAGCATACGAAGAAAGAAGCATTTTTCCTGATTGGGATGCACGGTGTACAGTCTGCCTATCGTAGTTTATTTGAATATGCCAGGATGTCCGTCGACTCGTTGTCCTCGTTTGCGTCGATCAAATGATTTTCTACTGGCATTCCATGTGTAATACGTAGGCAATTCCGAATACAGCAGCGTTTTCGCAAACGTGTCATTTTGACATAACGTGAAGAAAACGGTTAACGTTGTAGCCGGTGGATTCATAGCTGTTTGTTGCACATTTGCAGGAGTGAAATAAACGTGTTGTCCATTTTCTTGTTTAAAAAACAAAACAAAAAATACTAACGAGATATTTCAATTCAAACGCAGATCAATCGTTCACCCCTCAATTTCACTACCAATTGCACTGAAAAATAAGAAGAACAGTTAGAAAAACGAAAAATAAAACAATGAAAAAGAAACAAATAAGCTATACCCACGAAATGAATGGTATGGTAGACAACACAGCTCAATTCCAACGAAACGTCACACACAATAATTAAATCTAAATGAAAATAAATATAAATTTATGAAAATTCAATTTATCAATGCAATCAGAAACATTGAAATGGAAACATAACGTATTTTGTATATCGTGTCTTGCTCTTATGTGCAACAGATGGCGCTGTTTAAAAAAAAACGCATGTTTTTACCTGTCACAGGTTTGGCATCTAAATAGTAGGTATATAAAAACACGCAAGTATTCGAATAGAACGTTGTGTTCAAATTTCTAAGCAATCGGTGAAGAACTTGTGGAAATTACAGCGTGTGTTGATCTGCCGTCTTTCAGATGGCACTGTTTTTCAAAAAAAGCATGTTTTTTCCTGTTATAGGTGAGGCATATATATAGTAGGTATATGAAAACACTTGCCTATTCGAATGCAATTCTGTGTCAAAATTTCACAGCAATCGGTAAAGAGGTTTCGAACATTTTCCCAACATGAAAAACGTCCGAAAAACAAATCTTAAAAAAAAAAGTGTTTTTTCCCGTCACCGACCTGACATATATATAGTATGTAAATAAAAACTCGCTCTGATGCGATGGGAACGTTGTCAAAATTTCAAGGCAATCGGTGAATAACTTTCGGAGATTAGCGATTTTGAACAAACGAACATTTCCATTTTTATTTATATAGACTAGCTGTACCCGGCCACGCGTTGCTGTGGCTCAGCAACGCATGTGCGTTGCTGAGCCACAGCAACCTTCCCCTGTCTCCCAGTCCTTCCCAACATTCCCCCCTCCCCGGTCCCCTCGTCCTCCCAACTATTCCTCACTCCCTCGTCCCTTTTTCCTCCCCTTCATCCTCCACTCCAGCATCCCCTCGTCGTCCCCACAATCTCCTACTACCCCGTCCCCTCATCCTCCCTACCATTCGCCCCCTCTCCCCCGTCCCCTCGTTCTCCCAATCATTCCTCACTCCCTTGTTCCTTTTTCCTCCCCTTCATCCTCCACTCCACCATCCCCTCGACTTCCTAACCCTTCTCTACTTCACCATCCCCTCGTCCTCCACACAATCTCTTACTCCCACGTCCCCTAGTCCTCCCTACCATTCCCCCCTCCCCGTCCCTTCGTTCTCCCTACCATTCCCCTCCTCCCCCGTCCCCTTGTCCTCCCCACTATCCTGTCCCCTTGTCCTCCCCACTATCCTGTCCCCTTGTCCTCCCCACTATCCTGTCCCCTTGTCCTCCCCATTATCCTGTCCCCTTGTCATCTCAACCATTCTCCATTCCCCTCGTCCCCACCATCCCTAACTCCCCTGTCCCCTCGTCATCCCCCAGCATTACCGCCTCCCCGGTCCTTTCGTCCTCCCCACCATTCCCCATATCCTCGTCTGATGATCAAATGATCTGATGTTCCCATCAGAAAATTGGGAACATCAAATGATTCACAAAGAAGTTAGGCAAACACTTACGAACCTGTACATCTCTTCTCAATCTTTGGCAGCTTTGTTTAGAATTATTAAACAGTTAATGATGTTCGAAGTACCAGGAGGCTGTTTACAACAATAACAACAGTTGATTAACAAGTTTTCATGCTTGTAAACTGTTAATAAATGCAACTAAAGCCATCAGTGTACCCTCTCGTAAGTACTTGCATAACTGTTTCGTGAATCTGGCCCCAGATGTACCCATCACTGAAATATAAGAAAAAAAGTTCAAAAACGACATGAAAAGTAATGAAAAAATAGAAAAACAAACTATACTCAAGAAATGAACGGTATGGTTAA